>NC_137024.1:9583595-9818595 GCF_032717465.1 Coenobita brevimanus | reverse complement strand
TCTGCCTCTCACCTGACCATACCATAAGGTAGTGTTCATATGAACGTCTTCTTTAGTTATATTTTTACTCGTGACCGCTAATGCATAATAATTAGGTGTAGTTAACTAGTATCATTTTTATATTAAAAAAGAAGTGATATCAAGGTAACGTGAGCTTAATGTAGTTAGAATATTTATGGCTAGGAACCATTCCTATACTTTAAGCGTTTTATGTGGCAAACAACCCCATGGTTATCAGTGGGATTCAGACCATGGTTTATAAGCCACAGGACCACCAGGCGTGAGTAATATACATGAAAATTGTAAGGTTCAACTTGAGAAATTTCCGAGTGCTGCTCACGCTTAAAATGAGGTCTGACCCAACCAGTGTCAGACCAATGAATTACGAACTAGATGGCAACCATTTGTGTGGTAACGGTGAATGAATGTGTGGGGTTATGGGTGGGGGGTGGTAGAGGTGTGGGGGTGTGGGTGGAAGGTGGTAGAGGTGTGGGGATATGGGTGGAGGGTGGTAGAGGTATGGGGGGGATGGGTGGAGTGTGGTAGAGGTGTGGGGGTATGGGTGGAGGATGGTAGAGGTGTGGGGATATGGGTGGAGGGTGGTAGAGGTGTGAGGGTATGAGTGGAGGGTGGTAGAAGTGTGGAGGTATGGGTGGAGGGTGGTAGAGGTGTGGGGTGTATGGGTGGAGGGTGGTAGAAGTGTGGGGGTATGGGTGGAGGGTGGTAGAGGTGTGAGGGTACGGGTGGAGGGTGGTAGAGGTGTGAGGGTACGGGTGGAGGGTGGTAGAGATGTGGAGGTAGGGATGGAGGGTGACAGAGGTGTGGGGATATGGGCGGAGGGTGGAAGAGGTGTGGGGGTATGGGTGGTGGAGGGTAGTAGAGGTCTGGGGGTTAAGGTGCGTGTGTCAACGTTGTGTCCATCATACAATCGTCTTGTTATGTGTTGTACTGGTTACTTACGGATGGAGATGGAAAGGGCTGTTATGACCCGGGGTTTATTTAAGTATTGTGCAAATGTAGGCTATATAGGTATTGTCATAAATTTTAATATGATGATTTTTTTTTTTTTTTTTTTTTTTTGATGCGCTAGGAACAGTATTACCGCTTCAAATTCATCTCGGTCAAGTCTAACTTGTATTTTCAGGCCTAGCCATTAGGATTAATACGTACACAAGTAAACATCCATTCGTTCACATCCATTAATTCACTAAAATTACGCCCTGAGTGTAGATGTGTTATATATATTATGTACATGTGAATATTTATGTGAGGTGTGTACATGTGTAATATGTCTGCATGTGTTTGGAGAGTACCCTTAATCGAAAAGAACTGCTTCAGCATATTTACTCCTTCCTCCCTCCTTCCCCAGTGAATCCTTACTGTAAAAACCTTCCCTTTGTATTTGTATATAGATATAGTAAAGAATGTATCTATGTTGTTGCAAACGCTGAACACATTATTCATACATTTGGTAGCAGGGATATCCGGCGTTGCAAGGGCCAATAAGGCGAACACATTTTGTTCTAGTTCAATCATTCTACTCCAGAAAGACCATGTACCTCTTATGCTTTTGAAAAGGGATTAAATGAGGTCCAGGAACTTTCTATTTCAGCTTTCGCAGACTAACGCACAGTATTAATTTTGTGCTCACTTGTTTACTGTTACCAGTGACCTCAAATGACCTCCGACCGGTGGCCTCAAATGACCTCGGAGGTCAACCTCACATAGCCTATGTCCGAATTGGTCATGTGAGTCTCCATGCCAAAAATTGGGCTGTAGGGGTACCCGACGTTGCCTGGGCCAAAAAGGCGAACACTCTACCGGTGACCTCAAATGACCCAAATCCGAATTTTGACCCCCCCAAAACCATCCTTGGGTCACCCTGTTTCCGAGTATGTACAGGTCTGGGTGTCTCTGGGCCAAGGGTTGGGCGTGATTGAAGGAAAACATACTAACAAACAAATAGTGCGGCTACTTTATATTCTGTATATAGATTGACTTCATTTCTTACCTTAATCGAAACGTTGGAGGGGAGATGAGTCAAAAGTCCTTGGTTTTTGCGATTTGGTAGCTAGATTTGAGTTATATAATTTCACTTTGTGACAGTTCTTCAGGGATGTTTACCGCATTTGAACACCTGTCTCTCGTTTTGGAGATTTTTATGACCTCAGCTTTCTAACACCTTTTGCAGCTGGTTTGGAAACTAGGTGTTATACGACACAAATCTAAATTATGCAGTCTAGGAGTTAACACTTGGATCTTATCTCCATGACATTTTAATAAATGATCGATTCCTTATAAAAACTTCCTGAAGGGAGAATGGAAAAGTATTCGGAGATATTACTATTTCTATGGCTGTTAACTTAATAAATCACAAGAAACATTACCGATTCTAGAAATATACTACTTGAACAGATCATAACAGCATTTAACCTAATACAGTGTTACTATGACAAATGCTTATTGTTAGTAAAGGTAGAACTGGCCAAGGAAATAACCTTAAGACACACGACAGTATTCACTCTTAAGCTGTATGACAAATTTATTAACATATATTCTGGCAAAGCAGTTTCATTAAACTTAGAAATGATTTTCTGTAGTGAAGGCGCTGTGTCTAACCTCTTCAGTTGAAAAATCTCTTCTACGTTGAATAGAGACCGTAGAGATAAATGGTCATAGGACAGTACTAGAAAAAGACACCTGGATGTTGGCTAATACTTTTAATCCCAACTCTCACATCACAAATAATATTTTTCCCTCCCAAATGATGGTACCATACACCACTTATATTTTAAGACTCCATTCTATTCCACAGTGGTGCAAACAAAAGCTTTCACCATAGTTTTAAATTCTCTCTCTCTCTTACAAAGCGTCTCAAGTGATGTTGTTGGATGGTGTTATTTTATTATAAATTTAATTCACGTTGGACTCACAGAGGGAAATTTAGTGGAGCGTAGGTAGGCAGGCTGCTGGGGGATATATTACCCGTCTCCGCACCGTAGGGTCTCGGGGACGGGTATTGTTTTCACTCGGTTTATATGTTTGTTTGTCTGTTTGTCATTCCGCTTGTTTGTCTGTCAGTTAACAACTTTACGCGAAAACTACTGGTGCGATTTTGACCAAAATTACCGTGATGATGGGCTATGACCTTCTGATCACCTGATTAAATTTTGGGCCAAACTGGACCAAGGCCCACACTGTAGGCCCCCCCCACCCCCTCCCAAAAAAAAAAGGTAAAAAATCGTTTTCTTCCATAACTCCTTTCAAATTCGACATATCGACATGACCTGAAGGTGCATATTTCAAATCTGCATCCTATAACATACCTCATTATATCAGGCGGGTCACCCCCCAGTTGGCGGTAGGACGGTCAATGTCAGGTGGGTCGGACCTAAAATTTCAAATGGGCATGAAATCGTCATTTTACACCCGATTTACTCCAGATTTGATATGATACCTTTGACTAGACATCCTGTTGTGTTTATACGTCAGCACTAAAATGACTGCCGGGAACTGGTTTGCTGAGCCTTGGCACCGCTTCTTGTTCATCTTGTTATGTTGGACACAATTTTTGTCCTGTGTGTGTGTGTGTGTGTGTGTGTGTGTGTGTGTGTCCTCGTTAAACCTTAATGTTGCACCAGGAAATAACATTCTGGCATTCCCGCTCAACCTAGTTGTTAGTGTTGACTGAAATTTTTTGTATAATTTTAAAACGTGTGTTAGTCAGACAAATTCCATACTATGTGGTAAACACACACACACACACACACACACACACACACACACACACACACACACACACACACACACAAATTGGCTTTCATACAGAAAAATGGATGAAACAACTGCAAGAAGCATACATTGAAGGAATACTATTTTTTTTAACAAATGGTTGAAACAAGCCAAAACAGTAGTGATATGCCCAAAAAAACAAAATATGATAAAGGAGAGAGAGAGAGAGAGAGAGAGAGAGAGAGAGAGAGACCGTGATTGGCAGAGAATAAATAATGAAAAAGACTAAAATAATAAAAACGAATGGTTAACGAACAAAGGTTGAAAGAAATATTGAAAACTAACTTTGAAAGGGAAAAATTAAAACATACGAAAAAGCGGATTACAAGAGACAAAGGCGAAAATGTGTAACAGATGGGAAGAACAATAGACAAAAGCTGAAAAAAAAATGCTAACAATGAAACACAGGAGAAAATGATGAAAGAAACAAGATATCAATAGTGAAATATAAATGAAGACACAGCGAAAGACGAAGGCTTATAAAGGAAGAATGAAAGAGTCTGAAAAATAACACAAAAAAAGGGGGATTATAAGAGTCGAAGGTCGGGAAAAAGCATTTAATCTATCTATCTATATACCTAGGCTGCTTCCCCCAAGGAAAGGGAGGTAGCCGAGACAGGACGACACACTCCCCATTTACTCACCCATTCAAACACATTCATTCGCATCTTAGCCCCAAAGGGGAGAACGGACAGATCCTCACCGCACCACACCGCACAAGGGTCAACTGCGCAATGCAATCAGTGACATCCGCAGCAGGGCCCGACAGCAGAACTGGTTTACCCCTGCCACATCATAACAGACCCATCCCCTTACCCGCACCTGACCTGACTAGCTGATCAGACCAAATGCGGGAGAATATCCCCTCAAGGCTGCGTCATCACTTATTCATTCACAATTTCTCTCCATTTATTTCTGTCACGCACAGCCACTCTTCCTTGCTCGACAGACATCCCTCTCGCATCCAACGCTCTCTTCACACTGTCCATCCATCCTATTCGTGGTCTTCCTCTCAGTCTTACACCTCTTACATCAGATCTAGTTATCCTTTTCACCAATCGCTCATTATCCATTCTCTCTATATGCCCAAACCATCGCAACACCCTCTGCTCAACTCTACCAGCCATCTCCCGAACAACTCCAGTTCTCCTTCGCACTTCATCATTTCGCACCCGATTCATATGCGCCACTCCACACATACTCCTCACGCACCTCATCTCCATTACATTCAAACTTTTCCTCTCTGCTACACCCATATTCCATGTTTCAGCCCCATATAACGCAGTCGGTACCACAACACCTTCATACAGCCTTCTCTTTACATCCATTCCAAGCGAACGACATTTAAACACTTTTTTCATTCCTCCCAGCACCTTTCCTATTTCATTTATTCTAAACTTCACTTCTGCATCTATTCTTCCATCCACAGCAACATGTGACCCTAAATATTTAAAACAATCTACCTTCTCAAGCAACTCACCATTCAAAACTATATTCATCCCCCTACCATCTATCAACCTCCTACACTTCATCACTTTACTCTTATTCTCATTTACTTTCAATTTCCTCCTTTCACACACCCTTCCAAACTCCTCTACTAACTGTCTCAATCTCTCCTCTGAATCAATCACCAGTGCAGTATCATCTGCAAACAGCAGCTGCTTCAGATTCCACTCTCCACCATCAACATTCACCAGACTCAGACCTCCACCTAAAACTCTTGCATTCACCTCCCTTACAACACCATCCATGTAAATATTAAACAACCAAGGCGACATCACACATCCCTGTCGCAGCCCCACTCTCACGGGAAACCAATCACTCACAGCATTTCCCACTCTTACACACGCTCTACTATTTACATAAAAACTTTTCACCCCTTTTAGTAACCTACCATCAAGTCCATACAATCTTAAAACAGTCCACAAAGCCTCCCTATCAATTCTATCATACGCTTTCTCTAAATCCATAAATGCCCAAAACACATCCTTGCCTTTTGCTAAATACTTTTCACACACTTGTCTCACAGCAAACACCTGATCAGCGCATCCCCTCCCTCTCCTAAAGCCACACTGCTCATCACCAATCACTCCCTCTGTACCCTCTCTAACTCTCATAATCAACACTCTACCATACACCTTACCTACAACACTCAACAGACTTATACCCCTAAAGCTAGTACATTCATACTTATCACCCTTGCCTTTATACAACGGGACCACACAAGCACTTGCCCAGTCAATTGGCACCATACCTTTCACAAAGCACACATTCAGCAATCTTACTAACCAGTCAACAAAAGTCACTCCACCACCCTTCAGGCATTCCACAGCACACCCATCCATACCTGCAGCTTTCCCTGTTTTCATCTCCTTTACTGCCTTCTCCACTTCCTCCTTCGTGATCAAAGAATAATTTAACTCTCCCAACACATTCCTTGCACCCTTCCATCCGCCACAATCTCAGCCACCCTTTCCTCCTCTAGATTTAACAATCTTTCAAAATACTCTGCCCATCTCTTCCTTACTGCATCCATTTCAATTAACATCCTTCCATCCTCTGATTTTACTCGTTCTTCCTTCCCGGACTCTCCCTTCCGCACCCTTTTCACCTCTTTCCAAAACATTTTCTTATTCTGTTGAAAATTCTCTGTCAGTCGCCTACCCCACCTCTCATCTGCTGCCACTTTAGCATCACGCACAGCCCTTCTCGCTCTATTCCTCTTTTCCTTATACCTTTCATATGACATCTCATCCTTCCTCTGCAGCCACACTTCATATGCACGTCTCTTCTCAGCCACAGCCATACTTACTTCCTCGCACCACCATTCACTTCCTTTTCTTACACCACCACCCACACGTCTCACACCACACACCTCTTCTGCATGCCCCACCACAGCACTCTTAAACAACTGCCATTCCTCCTCCATGCTGCCATTTTCCCGATCTTTCACTGCGTTCCACTCATCTTTCAATTTCTCCTGATACTCTATCTTTTTCTCTCTTTTATCCAACTCACTTTCAAAACCTCCCTGCCACACCTAACCCTCCTAGCTCTCACCCATGTCTTACCTACTCTTAACTTTCCCACCACAGGTAGTGGTCAGACATACCTCCACCCTCCCCTCTCAGAACTCTCACATCCAACAATCTTCCTATTACATTCCTAGACACAACCACATAGTCCATCAAAGCTCTATCAACAACCCTTCCACCCTCCTGTCTCACCCATGTATACTTATAAATATCTTTCTTCTCAAACAGCGTATTCCCAATCACCATCTCTCGCTCAACACACATCGCTATCATTTGTTCCCCATTTTCATTTCCTTTAGGCACACCATGCATACTAACTACGCCTTCAACTGCTACATTTCCCACTCTAGCATTCAGATCTCCCATCATTACCACATTCACATTCGCTCCAAAACTCTGCAGACACTCATCAACATCATTCCAGAAAGACTCCCTCTCTTGTTCATCCCTTTCACTACCAGGCCCATATGCACCCACAAACACCCACAACTCTCTTTCAAATTTCGCTTTCACCCACATCAGTCTCGATGACACCTCCTTCCATTCAATCACACATTGCTGTGCTTCCGGACTCACTAACAAGGCCACACCTTCTCTTGCCCTTCCTCTATCAACACCTGACAATCTTCCATTCACACTTTCAAACATAGATTCCCCCTTCCCTTTCATCTTCGTTTCACTCAAAGCTAACACATCCAACTTTTTTCTCACAAACATTCTCCCAATCTCCTCCCTTTTAGCCTCAATCGTACTACATCCACGCACATTCATAGACCCAATCTTCAGGGTACGGGGATAACTCCATCCCCCATCCCTTTCTCTGGCCTGTCTCTTTTTAGTCACCTTAAAAAATATCGAACAGTAATTGTGAGAACGTAGCTTGAAAAACTAGGTCTAAAAGTAAATGCGAGAATGAACGGGAAAAAAATGAATATGCGATAAAGAAAGAGTGAAGCAATGCTACAAAGGAACAGAGTCAGAAGATTAAAACATAAATATAATAAAAACGAATTACGAGAGCAAGTATAAAAAAAAATCTGAGATATTCATTATCTTTTTTTTTTTTTTTTTTTAATCTGTCTGACGTCCATCTCACCACAGTTTATCTATCTGTCTTTGTTCCTTCCCCTACGCCCTCAAGCGACCCTTTAGAATCCCGCCAGGCTGTCCCTTCCACTCTGGTGACCCGCAGGAGAGAGAGAGAGAGAGAGAGAGAGAGAGAGAGAGAGTGAATTTTGTACGTCCTGATGCGTGTGAAGTCGTGAGAGGAGGATGGCTTGGGGAGCTTAGTGGCATGATTAATATGTTAGTTGTGTTCGGCGATATTACTATGTCTGAGGCTGTTAACTAACAAATTACAAGAACCATTATCGAAGCTAGAACTGTACAACTTGAACAGATCATAACAGCATTCAACCTAATACAGTGTTACTATGACAAAAGCTTATTATTAGTAATGGTAGAACCGGCCAAGGAAATGACTTTAAGACACTCGGTGGCATTCACTCTTCAGCTGGATGACAAATTTGTTAATATGTATATTCTAGCTAAGCGGTTTCATTAAACTTAAAAATTATTTTCTGTGGTGAAGGGGCTATATCTAACCTTCTCAGGTGAAAAATCTCTTCTAAATCGAATAGAGACCGTAGAGATAAATGGTACTAGGACAGTATTAGAAGAGGACACCGAGATGTAATACTTTTAATCCCAACTCTCACATTACAAATTATGTTTTTCCCTCCCAAATGTTGGTACCGTACGTCACTTACATTTTTAGGCTCCATTCTGTTCCACAATGGAACAAATATCAGAATAATTCGTCATAGTTTTAAATAGTGTCTGTCTGTTACAAAGCGTCTATAATGACGTTGTCTGGATAGTGTTATTATAATATAAATTTTATTCAGCTTGGACTCACAGAGGGAAATTGAGTGGAGAATAGGTAGGCTGGTTGCTGGGGGGATTTATTGCCCTTCTCCGCACTGAAGGGGCTCGGGGACGGGTAATGTTTTCACTCGATTTGTCTGTTTGTTTGTTTGTCTGTTTGTCTTTCTGTCTGCTTGTTTGTTAACAACTTTTCGGAAAAACTACTTGTGCGATTTTGACTAAAATTATAGTGATGATGGGCTATGACCTTCTGATCACCTGATTAAATTTTTGGCCCAACTGGGCCAAGGCCTAGGCTGTAGGCCCCCCAAATGTACAAAAATGTTTTTTTTTTTTTTTTTCGCCATAACTCCTTTCAAATTCGTCATATCGACATGAAGCCAAAACCAAAAGGTGCATCTTTCAACTCTGCATCCTACAACATGGCTCATTACATCAGGGAGTCGCCCCCCAGTTAGCGGTGTGGGGATCAGTGTCAGGTGGGTCGGGCCTAAAATTTCAAATGGGCATAAAATCGTCAATTTTCACCCAATTTACTCCAAATTTGAATGTGACATTTTTGACTGGATATCCTGTCCCGTTTATACGTCAGCACTGAAATGACTGTCGGAAACAGGTTTGCTGTGCCTTTGCACCGCTTTTTGTTGTTACTGATTCCTGCGATTTACTTAGTGTTTATTGTACTAGTAAAGGGATGAAAGAAGGTTATGCCTGTCCCAATCGTCGTAAAATAATCTCACGAGCAGATTAACTTCGACCAAAGGAAACAAGAAAATAGTGCTTTTGAACGGCCCGGCAAATACATTGAACACTATTCCAGTATCATTCTTATCACCAGCCTTACTGAAGGAAATAGCAATCATTGTTATTACTTAAAAAGTAACCAGACGCCTTTGCTTTACTCATATCCTCTTAGCCATACCAACACCCACACTCGCACTCACACCCAAACCCACACCCACACCCACACCCACACATACACCCAGATCCACATTCACCCTGTTTGTGCACTTTTTCACAAAAACTCATAATAGCAATCCCATTTTATTCCTCTTATGCTTTATCCTCCCCCTCTCTCTGTCCAGATTGCCTCCAGTGTGCAGTGTGAGCCTTTATTACATTAACCTCCACTGTATTCTTACCACGCCACACACTTCCTTTAATCACATTTCTTTTCATTAACAGCTGATGTATTTTACTCACACCAGACAACCTTCCTCCACAGTTATCTTGATGTGAGCTTGATTTGTGACTCTTACCCATCTCTGTTAATGTAGGCTAGCTGCAAACTTTTAAATATTCTCTCTCTCTCTCTCTCTCTCTCTCTCTCTCTCTCTCCCCTCTCCAGCTAAAGTTTCATTGTTTTATACATATGTTACTGTATGCTTAGCTATCAGACGGAAATGAGGATGGGTGAAGGGGCAGTAGGGCGGGGTTCTTCTCATATACTATAGCAGTAGCCGTGTGTGTGTGTGTGTGTGTGTGTGTGTGTGTGTGTGTGTGTGTGTGTGTGTGTGTGTGTGTTTTGGGCAGCCGAAACCACATATTCAAATCGCGCCAAAATTGGCACAGAAATCGCAAAAAAATCGCTGATGTGAAAAAACTTGGTCCCACCACGATTGAAAATGTTTTACTATGTTTAATGAGCGATCACATTTTGACCAAAAAACGCTGCTCCCGAAGCCCGCCATAGGATCTCCGTAGAATTTTTTGCCCACAGGTACAGTCAGGGAAAGTTCCGCATTACGCACCTCACGAAGCACTAATGTGAGACAGGTGAATGTGAAGCTGCAGCCAGACCTCGTATGTCTGGTAACTGTGAGTGTGAAGGAGGGGGAGGCAGGGGACTGGGGGGAGATGAGGGTTTGGTGATTGGCTGGGAATTTCGTGTAAGTCTGCAATGTAGGACTTAGACGATGTGAGTTAATTTAGTAAGGATAGATGACATTATGATGCTAACATTTATGACAAACGGTACGTTACTGTCTGTAGAGCTAGTGCTGTAATGGAAGTTTGCTGGGTTCGGACAGAGGTTTGAAAGCTTTCGTTCCCTCTCGACTTTAACATGAGACGTTTCCCCAGGTAATATTCGTAACGATATAAAATGTATTTATGTCTTGAAAACAAAGCCACTATATATATAGATAGATAGATAGGTAGATAGATAGATATTCTTATAAATTTGTTTAATTGTTAATCCTCTGCCATTACTGTATAAACATTCTCCTGCAAACATTTCGAGTGTTATTCTGATAATTATTCATCTCGAACTTAGAGTGTGGGATAGTGTGTAATATATATATATATTGTTACATAGCCTATGATTTCATCATCCTTTGTGTAATTTTAACGCACAGTATGCTGCATGTTTGATCACGAGCGTGTTCTGCCTCAGTCCCCCCCTTCTACCGTTATAGTAGAGTAAGTCGACATCTCTGTTATACTTTGCGGGATTGTCATCTCTTTGTCCCCATGGCTTCATTTGCGCGTCCTCATTACAAGTTGTATCAAGCTCTCCTGGCCCCTATATAATGAGCTCAGTCTCTGCATCATTGCCACTTAGATCTGCTCCTCATTTTGTTCACATCTCTGTCCTCCCCTGTACAGATATTATTATTGTGAGTGCTCCAGAAATCTCCAAACATCTAGCAGCTGTGTGTAATTTGAGTATAACTGTTGTAGCATTTTTTCTTGTACTGTATAGCATAAGTTTAATTTGTAGGCCTAGTGAAGTTTTTGTAATTCGTGTGGGGTTCTTTATGTCAGTCATTTTTGATAATAGTTTGTATCTGTAATTATTTATCTGGCATTCACTGAGTATTATCTGGTATCTCATTTTATCAGGGCTGACTTAGATAAATTTACTCTTGCTAATTTCGTGTTAATAGAGGCTATTGCAGTTAACCATATATTTAACCTGTTTATTTGCCATTACATTATCTTTATGAGTTCTGAATGTTTTGTTGTTAGTTTGTGCATTAAACTTTAACTTGTAATTTTACCTAACTCTTTTGTTTTGAACCTGGAACTTTACGGGACAGTAGTGACTCTTCGTATTCTCACTTAAAGTGTACATTATCTTTCTCTGTTCCGTAACATAAATTTGGCGACCTCATATCAGGATATTCAGGATATTATCATAAGGATATTGTTTGATATTTTGTGACTGTGATATATTTATGATGGCTACTATTTCTACACTTGATGAAGCCAGGGATTTTTTGTCAAATGTGCAAACAGTGTGTGATATCGAAAACAGAACAAAGAATGAACTTAAGATTGTTGCTCAACAATTGGGATTTGTTGTTCGCTCTCATCAGTCTAAAGATCAGATTGTTGCCATGATTAATGAAAGCTTGTTCAATGTAACTCCTCCAAATGAGCAAACGCAGATTGAATTAGCTAAGTTACAGCTAGCCCTGCAGGAGGCTCGTGTGAAGGAAGCTGAATTTCAAGCACGTGCTAAGGAGGCTGATGTTAAGGAGGCTGAGTTTCACGCACAAGTTGAACTTGCCAGGATTCAGGCAGACCATGAGTATCGCATGAAACAAGGTGGAACTGGATCATCTAGCTCTGATGATTTTGATGTGGCTAAAAATGTTAAACTTGTCCCTCCTTTTAATGAATCTGATTTAACTAAGTATTTTCAGTTGTTTGAGAGGGTAGCTACAGGTTTTAATTGGCCTAAGGAGTATTGGCCAGTACTCCTTCAAACTGTTCTCACCGGTAAAGCTCAAGTAACTTATGCATCTTTGCCTCAGGATCAATGTGATAATTATGATGTAGTTAAGAGCTTGATTCTCAAGGCCTATGAGCTTGTTCCTGAAGCTTATAGAATAAAATTTAGGACAACTTACAAGCAAGATAAGCAATCCCATGTTGAGTATGCAAAAATCAAAGAAGATCTGTTAGAGCAGTGGTTAAATTCTAAGAATGTGGATTCTGATTTTGACAAATTTAAGCAGATGATTTTGCTGGAGGACTTCAAGAGGTGTATTTATAAAGATGTAAGCCTATATCTTGATGAGAGAAGAATAGATAATTTGTCTGATGCTGCAGTTTTAGCTGATGAGTATGTTCTCACTCACAAGAGATATTTTAGAGGAAAAAGGAAAGCTGAGAGTCAGTACGTTGCCTCTACTCAGAGTACAGGTAACAGGAAAGAGAATAAGGATGATGTTTCTCAGGAAGTAAATACCAGCTTCACCTCTAGATTTCAGAAAAGTAAATGTACTTATTGTAGTAAGCTTGGTCATACTACGGAGAGATGTTTCAGGAGACAGCGTGATGTGAACAAAAAGGAGTCTTTAAATATTCAGTCAATTGGTCTAGTGTCCACTCTTGAGAGTTCCCAGAATTCTTTAACTGAGTTAACTGAACCTGCTTTGAGGGGTAACTTAAATTCTCATGATGGAGCTCCTCTTTTGAGCAGTAACGTGGGTGACACTCTCAAGAGTTCATGTGCTAATTTCCTGTCTGATGGTTTTGTCAGTCCTCTGGACAGTAATGACATGAAATCAGTTCAAATATATCGTGATACAGGTGCTTGCCAATCCCTTATGCTGACCAGTGTTCTAGGCTCTAATTTTAATTCCTCTGATGAAACTGTAATCTTACAAGGTGTAGGGAATAATTACTTCTCTGTCCCTCTGTGCAGAGTGAATTTAGAGTCTGGTTTTGTTAATGGTTCCGTTATGGTTGGGTTGGTTGAGACACTCCCAATGTCAGGTGTAACTTTCTTACTTGGAAATGATATTGGTGGAAGTCAAGTGTGTCCAGCTCCTCAGTTGTCTAGTGAGCCAGTGGCTGTGTCCCGGGATTGTGATGTCCCTGATGTGTTCCCTGCATGTGCTGTCACTAGGGCTAAGTCTAAAGTTACTGGTGATTTAGAGGATAATGATGATGATGATGTTATCCTAGCTGACACTTTTCTTGCTAATTTGGACCACTCACCAGATGAGGCAGTACCCCGTAGTGTTAATAATTTGTCTCGTCAAGAGTTGGTTGAGTTGCAGGTTGCTGACCCTGAGCTGAAAGGTCTAGCTAACTCTGCTTGCAGTGAGGAAGAGTCAGCCGGTGCTTCTACTTGTTATTATGTAAAGTCAGGAGTACTTATGAGGAAGTGGAGACCCCCAACAGCATCAGCCGACTGTGAATGGGAGGTTGTACATCAAGTTGTCATCCCTCGTGTTTGTAGGCAGGATATCATTAGAGTGGCTCATGATTCCAGTTTGGCAGGACACCTTGGAGTGAGGAAGACTGTGGCACGCATTTTGAAACACTTCTACTGGCCAGGTATCTTCAGGGATGTTTCCTGGTATTGTAAGTCTTGTCACACCTGTCAAGCTGTGGGGAAGTGTAATCAGACAGAAAAGGTTGCACCTCTAGTTCCCATTCCTCCTTTTGAGGCGCCTTTCACCCGTGTGTTGGTGGATATTGTGGGCCCTCTTCCTAAGACTTCTTCAGGATTTTCTTATGTGTTTACCATGATTGATATGGCTACTCGTTATCCTGAAGCCATTCCACTTAGAAATATCTCAGCAAAGAACGTGGTTAAGGAAATGCTAGGGTTCTTCACAAAGTTTGGTCTGCCCAAGGAGGTACAGTCAGACCGGGGAAGTAATTTCATATCGAACGTTTTCAAACAGTCTCTGAAAGAGTTGGGCATCACCCAGATCACGTCTTCAGCTTACCATCCCCAGACCCAAGGAGCGTTGGAGAGATATCATCAAACACTCAAATCGATGCTCAAGAAATACTGTTTGGAACATCAGAAAGACTGGGATAAAGGTCTTCCATTCGTTGTGTTTGCTGCAAGAGAATCTCCAAATGAATCACTGGGCTTCTCACCTTTTGAACTACTGTTTGGCCATGAAGTAAGAGGACCCCTTAGGCTACTAAAGGAATGCTGGCTGTCGGAGGAAGATGACGTCAACCTGCTGGAGTATGTGATGAATTTCAAAGAACGGCTGTCCACTGCTTTACAGCTGGCGAGAGAGAATTTAGGAGCTGCTCAGGAGAAGATGAAGACTTGGTATGATAAGAAGTCCAGGTTACGCCACTTTCAGCCAGGAGATCAGGTTTTGATTCTGCTACCAGTTCATGGGCAACCTCTTCAAGCCAAGTTTAGTGGTCCTTATTTCGTGGAGAAGAAACTCAGTGATGTCAGCTATGTCATCGCCACACCAGATCGTAGAAAGAACAAGCAACTATGTCACATCAACATGCTAAAGTTATATCACAGGCGGGACGAAAATAATCCAGTCTGCACTGTAGCTGTTCCACCCGAGTCTGCAAGTGAAGCTCTCCCATGCAGTATGAGCCTGAGTGATAGTTTGGGGAAGAATCCTGATATCATGAATGATCTCCAGACTAAGCTTTCTCATCTACCTCCCAAGGAAAGGCAGGAGTTTTCGGCATTACTGCAGGAGTACCCGCAAGTGTTCCGTGCCACTCCAGGAAGAACCACTGTGTTGATGCATGATGTCGATGTTGGAGACGCAAAGCCAATTAAATTGCCTCCTTACCGTGTGAACCCAGTGAAAGTTCCTCTCATCCAGAAGGAGCTTGGCTACCTGTTGGACCACAAGATGATTGAGCCCTGTCAGAGCGAGTGGAGTTCTCCTGTCACTCTAGTCCCTAAGCCAGGTGGGTCACAGAGGCTTTGCATCGACTACAGACGTGTTAATCAGATAACCAAAACAGACACTTACCCTCTCCCTCGTGTGGAAGATTGCATAGACAAGATCGGAAAGGCTAGGTACATAAGTAAGTTTGATTTGTTAAAGGGATACTGGCAAGTACCTATGACTGAGCGTGCTAGGGAGATCTCATGTTTTGTAACATTAGGAAAGACCTTTGCATGGTCTGTAATGCCAGAGACAGATTGTTTTAGAGTAATAAGAAATTTCCTTTGTAAATTTCTTTTTTCTTTGTGGGGAGGTGTTACACAGCCTATGATTTCATCATCCTTTGTGTAATTTTAACGCACAGTATGCTGCATGTTTGATCACGAGCGTGTTCTGCCTCAGTCCCCCCCTTCTACCGTTATAGTAGAGTAAGTCGACATCTCTGTTATACTTTGCGGGATTGTCATCTCTTTGTCCCCATGGCTTCATTTGCGCGTCCTCATTACAAGTTGTATCAAGCTCTCCTGGCCCCTATATAATGAGCTCAGTCTCTGCATCATTGCCACTTAGATCTGCTCCTCATTTTGTTCACATCTCTGTCCTCCCCTGTACAGATATTATTATTGTGAGTGCTCCAGAAATCTCCAAACATCTAGCAGCTGTGTGTAATTTGAGTATAACTGTTGTTGCATTTTTTCTTGTACTGTATAGCATAAGTTTAATTTGTAGGCCTAGTGAAGTTTTTGTAATTCGTGTGGGGTTCTTTATGTCAGTCATTTTTGATAATAGTTTGTATCTGTAATTATTTATCTGGCATTCACTGAGTATTATCTGGTATCTCATTTTATCAGGGCTGACTTAGATAAATTTACTCTTGCTAATTTCGTGTTAATAGAGGCTATTGCAGTTAACCATATATTTAACCTGTTTATTTGCCATTACATTATCTTTATGAGTTCTGAATGTTTTGTTGTTAGTTTGTGCATTAAACTTTAACTTGTAATTTTACCTAACTCTTTTGTTTTGAACCTGGAACTTTACGGGACAGTAGTGACTCTTCGTGTTCTCACTTAAAGTGTACATTATCTTTCTCTGTTCCGTAACAATATATATATATATATATATATATATATATATATATATATATATATATATATATATATATATATATATATATATATATATATATAACAGTCTATATGAGCGACTAACAGACTTTTCGTTTTCCTTTAGAAGGGATGACATGAGAAGCCCTAATTGTAAGATCCGTCTCTGCAACTATCATTCCTATCTAGCAATACAAAACGAAGGCAAAGAAGCATACCTTTGACAGTAAACATATATACTATATATGCAGTAATGTAGACAGACACAGAGAACAGTGTGATAGCATACAAACAACATAACGCTTTTTCACTTTGAGAATACGTCAGACGCATTATCATTGGCTATAGATCCTGTGACGTGAGCAAATCTCCAAACCCTCCGACCTCCAGCCACCCTCAGTCCCACTCACAGTTACCAGACATGTAGGGTCTGGCTGCTGCTTCGTGACTATTTGTCGCCACCAATGCTTCGAACAGTCGGTAACGCGGAACTTTCCTTGACTGTACAACTGAAGTATTTCGGACCTGCGTTCGGACAACTTGGGTTCCATTCTCGAAGCTGCAAATAACACGACCAGTTGGTTAGCTGCAAAAAATCCAAGTGACAACGTTACAATAGAACAGCAAATAAACGCGAGAGCCCTCCGCAGGAGCAAGTGCGAGGGGCCCGAAGGGCCCACGAGCACTTGTCTTTGCTATTGTGTTCTTAAACTTCTCTATTACGATTGAGCAAACGATGTTTACTCTCAGTTATGTTTGGAAATGAGCTGCCCGACCTGACCCGACCGCCACACTAAGTAGAAGCTAATAACTTTACGGTACTTGTATGTGAAGTAGAGTTGAAATTCTTTCTGCATGTGATACATTCATTCAGCAAATTTTGTTATCAACTAAAAACTCACCCATAAAGGCATAGGAACTCTTTGGGGTCTCGAGTTTTCCAATGGAGTGTTCGGCTCTAATCGGTGAACGCCTCAATTACGAAATGAAAATTTAAACAGATTCTCCGTCGTGTTTTTTTTTTTTTTTTTTTATCAGCTCTAGCAATTAAATATTGAAGATTCCCCCTGAAATTTTATATTAACGTTTTTGCTATTTTTGACAGTGAAATCACCAAGGGAAATCTCCAAGGGAAATGGTGATAACATGGTTCTCGCTCGCCCGTCACGAGCTCAAAAAGCGCACTTGATTGATAATTAGTAGTTTTTTGTAACGCTACTTCCTTCCAGCCTCATCCCTTTATCTGTATTTGCAGTTGCTCTCCCCGCCACGCTCCTCCGTGCCTTCTTTTCTATCCTTGTCTTTAACCTTTTTTTTTTTTTTTTTTTTTTTTTTAACAGTTATAACCTTTCGTATACCAAACAGCTGCGAATGGACCAACAGGTCTCTTGCTGTTTGCTTTCTTTTGTAATAACCGTGCAGCATGGTTTATGTATCCGTATAGCTGTGTGACTGTATCACAAGCCCTTCCAGTCTAATCCCCCCCTCCTCTTTTTTTTTTTTTTTTTTTTTTTTATAATCCAGTGGGCTCCAGCCCCACCAGTAAGTATCTTAAAGTCCGTGTAGTTTGCGTGTCTGGATAGTTGTGGAATTCTGTGTAACTTCGTCAGCGCTTTTCTTTAATAAGGTCTTTTTCTGTAGTGGCTCCCTGCGGCACTCATATATCACAGAGTGCGGCCGGGTGTGGCAGATGGTGACTGCTGCCTATGTTATAGCACTCATTTCCGTGACTGTGTGGTGATGGACACACACACACACACACACACACACACACACACACACACACACACGCACACACACACACACACACACACACACACATTGTAAAAATCATGTTAACTCTTTTGCAAAGCTCACTTCCATGAGGGTGGGTATGCTGACCCTATTCTATACTTTCTTTTCCCGTGTATGGCTGTTGACTTCATTCAGAGGTCTTATACACCCCTGTGGATACCACAACTCTCAGATGTTGAGGAACTCACCACATACAGCACTTGTATGCAGCGTGAAGTCAAAGAATTTTCCTCTAATCAACTTTTCTCCCCGTACTGACTCCCTTCACATACTCTCTTCTTGGCAGTGTTGCATCTCTTTCCCTCTGTTATCGCAGCTTCACTGGTAACTGCTCCTTTTTACCCTCCATCTGACATAGGAGAGTAGTGAACTGGTGTCCAACCGTAGCGCTGGGCCGGCTGGCCGGGCATAGAGATTTCTTTTCCTGAGCAAATCTCAGAAATTATTAACCATAGAGTCATAAAATTTCACATAGTTATGTGGACAGTGAACTAGTGCCTTTTGATAGGTAGAATGCTGTCTTAATTTTTTTTTTTTTTTAATAATGGAAAAGTAAACACGCTTAGAGATTTCGTTTCCGGAGCAAAAATCGAAGTATTAACTATAGTCTCGAAATTTTTACATAGTTATGTGTCTTATAGTTAACAGGTGCCTTTTGATAGATAGAATGCTGTCTTAAGTAGTTTCTTTTTGAAAATAATGAAAAAGTACAAAATAATCTCAGATTTCAATACTCCCTTTTGTAAGTAATCTGAAGTCAGATGGAGGGACTCAACGATAATGATGATGATGATAGTTGAGATGATGACGATAACGATTATGATGATGATGGTAGTGTTCGTGGTAGTGTTCGGTTGTAATGACGATGATGATGATGGTGATGATGATGATGATGATGATGATGGTAATGATGATTTTCTCTGTCATCTTTTAAGTTTTAATGTCTCTGTGGTATACACGGGTGAGGGGTGAGGGCCGCTATGTGCTTGGTTAGGTGTACAGGGAGGTGGACATAACCACTTTTTTATTTTGCTCCTACATTCACCAAACACTGGAAGGGACAACTTTAGCCGACGCGGATTTTGGTCCTGTTTTTGTTATTTCAAAAAGGAAAATGATTTTCATTAACAAACTCTATGAACCCATTTCATACCGTACGATGTCATTTGAAAAAATATATTGTTCCTCCCCTCTCCTCTTTTCCTGTCCTCTCTTCCCCCTCTCCCTCCCCCCGGGCTATAAATCCGTGTGCCCTGTAGTACCCTGCGTTGACCCCTTCCCCTTCCCCCAACCCACCTCCACGCCAGGCCAATACACCACACTGAAGCTCCATGTTCCTCTCACACCACCAGCTTCACAGGCAGGGTGGTTACAGGGTAAGGGTGAGGGTGCGGGTAAAGGGAAGGGATCGCCTGTTGCTGCCTTCTGCACTCCAGCAGGTGGGCCAGCTGCCACACGCACATGCCCACGCCGTCCACCTCACATCACACGATAAGGAATAATGCTGGGATAACTGGGTCTCTTACAGAATAGGTAATATGGAGCAGCAAAAACATTAACGTCAAGCATTTATAATATCACCACTTGTTGCTCCTGTACAGGAACATCGTATTTGTTTGCAAAATGATTACTAGCCCATGAATATCAGCAGTATTCCAGATGTATCTTAATAAATCATGGTTGAACACTTTCAAAAATCCTTTTATGACTTGGCAGTCACCATAATAGTGTGCAATTAAACCAGTTTTGATTGTGATATTTGTAGGTAAACAATTTATTAATTACCAGAACAATTAAAGTAAAACTTTTCTTTGCTCGATAACTCAAATTTCTGTATGTGGGGAGAGCAGTGATCCCATTGTATGAGAGAGAGAGAGAGAGAGAGAGAGAGAGAGAGAGAGAATTTCAATACCCATATAGTAACAGATGGAGAAACAACACAGGTTTTGCCAGATAAGTGGTGTGTGTGTGTGTGTGTGTGTGTGTGTGTGTGTGTGTGTGTGTGTGTGTGTGTGTGTGTGTGTGTGTGTGTGTCGAGGGTACACACTGTAGTCATCAAGGATATAGAAAATGGGAATGGGGAATTGAGTGAGAAGAGGGGGGAAGTAAAGAAGGAAGGAAGGTATGGGAGAGAGAAATGGGGAATTGTAAGTAGAAAGGAGAAGGGTGCAGTGAGTAAGAGAGGAAAGGGAAAGAAAAGAAAGAGGGAGGGTAAGAGAATGGAAAGAGGAGGGGGAGGAGGTTGTGATGGGAAGAGGAGAGGGGAGGAAAAAAGAGCATGGGTGGGAGATTGAAAAATGGAGATCTGAGACAGGAGAGAGGAGAAGATAGAGGGTGATTGGGAGACGCAGAGAGAAAAGAAGGAGAGAAGGCATTGTGGGAGAGAGGAAGCGGGGTAAGAAAAAAAAGTGGGTAGGAGATGGAGAAGTTACTGGTGGGGGTGGAGAAGAGGGGACGTGGGGGAAAGAAGAGGGGGGAGGAGGAAACACTGAGGGAAACAGGAGGAGGAGGAGGGTGGGTAAAAGAGGGAGAGTAGAAGGAGAAGGAAAGAAGGGGAAGCTTTGAAAGAGGGAGACAAGAGGAGGAAATGAGTGGGCAGAAAAGAAAACCGGGGGGAGAAAGAAAGGAAGAAAGTCAAAGAAAGAGTGGGCTGGAGAAGAAAAAGATGACGGTTATCTTTAACTTCCGTCTGGAAAGGACGCTTGCTTACACATGAGAGAGAGAGAGAGAGAGAGAGAGAGAGAGAGAGAGGTGGGTGGAAAGGAAGGGAGGGAATGCAGTTTAGGTGAAGGAAGAAAAAAGTTTTCGAATGTTTTATCCATTCTTTTATCAAAATAATGAAGATTTCTCTTTGCCTTCTCTGTCATTCTTCTGTGATTTATAAGGGACGCTCCAGTGGAGATCTCAACATTTTTTCCAGATTCCTGGCCATCCTCGTTCCGGGTTTTGGATGGAACCACTGCTATTGCATTAGACGTCTCAAAGACGTTTGACAGAGTTTGACACAAATATTGTATTTCCAAGCCGCCATCCTACGGTTTCTGTTCCGTCTGTACCTCCATCACGGCGATTTCCATTCAGGTCTTTCTGCAGCTGCTGTTGTAGATTGTCAGTGTTCTTCAGGGCTGTCAGTAGTGGTGTTCCTCGGGGCTCTGGCCGTTCGCTATATCTCCCTAATATTCATCAGTAATCTTTCGAGCGGTGCATCCAGCCGTTAGCCACGCATACTCTGATTAATTCACTCTTAACATTTCCATCTGCTTTTCGCAACGTCTCACAGCAGTCACTTCACAGACATGGGATTAAACACTGACACACGTAGCTATGTGGCACAAAAATACATTTCTGATTGGGGCAAAAGAAATATTGCATTAATACATACGCAGTTCCCTCCCTTCAAATTTTAGGTCACCACAATCATTTACAAGACTAATCTTCTATCTTCGACAATGCACAGTCACATCATTTATCATCTCTCTGCATGCTTGGTGTCTTCCTTCCTTTTAGAGATCATAACACATCTGCATAAGCAGCTTCATGGAGGTTAGATATTCCGAACGTTTCGTTGTTTCATATCGGAAATTCTCGTAAAAGTAAGATGAAATTACCAGGGAGTATGTAAAATTAAGTACGATATAGGTCAGTGTATGGGTAGGGTTTAAAGCACATGCCTTGCTTCATACACTATCTTCTGTTCTGTGTGGTTCCTTATGCAAAAATTAACCGATGATGATTTTCATGTATATACTGTAGACACCTTGTCAGCTCGAGGAATTTCTCAGTCCTTAGTTCTCTCTGCCTCTGACCTCCAGTCATTGAAATGCAATATATTCAACCATCTCGAAATTAGTGTATCTTGTTTTGGCTTCCTATAATTCATTATCTCTGAAAGTGTCGACTTTTACTGGTTTTAATTCTGTTTAACCTGCAGACAAAAGGTCTCGAGAATTTTATGGAAAGAGAAAAAGGTGCTGTGTATTAAAACTAAGACGACAAAATCTTCGCCCTTACATAAATGAATTCTCATCCTGGCTGGATGGCGGTGATAAATACGAGTATAGGACAGTAGCAAAAAGAATGTTCACATTTTTAAATCCTGAAACAGCATAAACGCCACTCAGGACATTAAAAGATCATTCTGGTCGTGTCCTAAGCCAGTTAAAAGATTACCTGAGTAGCAAAAGTAGTGAAGTGACATTGTATGATGTATTGTGTCTGATATTTCACATACCGTCACACTCTCTGGCATTCTTTTCTACTCGCTTTCTGTCGCTTTCATACATATTCTGTCTGTCTGTCTGTCTGTCTGTCTCTCTCTCTCTGTCTCTGTCTCTGTCTCTCTCTCTCTGTCCGTCTGTCTGTCTGTCTGTCTGTCTGTCTCTCTCTCTCTCTCTCTCTCTCTCTCTCTCTCTCTCTCTCTCTATTACACTAGAGAAAACCAGACAGCAGTGGACCCTTTCAGTCCGGTGATTTATTTCATATTTCATTCAGGTTACCAGTGATGATTGTACTCACCCTGTAAAAGATCTCACGTGTTCATGGAGGTAGAAACTGTCTTTAGAGATCTTTTACTAATTAGGTCAGTACGATTGTGAATTTAGCTTTTTATGGCCACCACCAAGTAATGTTAAGGGCGGGGCAGACCTCTATTACTGTCCGGGTTAAGAGCTTTGCGGCGGAAGGAGAAAATTGACCAATTTTTACTTTGTGATACTGGGTGGAGTGTGTGTGTGTGTGTGTATGTGTGTGTGTGTGTGTGTGTGTGTGTGTGTGTGTGTGTGTGTGTGTGTGTGTGTGTGTGTGTGTGTGTGTGTGTGTGTGAGAGAGAGAGAGAGAGAGAGAGAGAGAGAGAGAGAGAGAGAGAGAGAGAAATATTCGATAAGAAAAACTAAACAGGAATTAAAAAGGCTAATATGGAAGGAAGATATTGAATCAGTAAGGAGACGAGGTAACCTTGCCCTTTATATTTTGTCCCACATTTTTATCTTCTCACACCTTCGTCCCTGACACCTGTCATATCTGTTTGCAATAACCATCGTATATTTAACGTCACCCTTGATTCCCTCACCTCATTAGTTTCCCTTTCTCTGCCCTTTTGAAGTTGCTCTTCCTGTCCTTCTTTTTCATACCTCATTCATTTTAACTTCTAATTATATGGGGACTGTGTGTGTGTGTGTGTGTGTGTGTGTGTGTGTGTGTGTGTGTGTGTGTGTGTGTGTGTGTGTGTGTGTGTGTGCGCGCGCGCGAGGGGGGGTAGTGGACTGGACGTGTTGACAATAATTGGGTTCTGTTGTGTGAATTTAATTCGTTTTTCCTCACTCTCTCTCGTCCTCTCCCCACTCTAATATATATCTTTGTACCCCTCCCTTGTCTTTCATTCTTCCACACTCTCTAATCCTTCCGCTAAACTTTCGCTCCCTCACGTGTCTCTCACTTCTGTCTTATTCATCTCGTATCTCATTTTTTCTCCTTAACCTCCTCCTTCCTCACTTACCTCCCCCACTCATATATTTCTCATATTCCTTAGACTGTCCGTGTCTTGTTCGCTCTCTCCGTCCATCATCTCGTACTTTTTTCTGTCGTCGTTTCCTACAACTGTCTCCTCTCTGCTCTGATTCTTTTACTCACTCTTCCCTTTCTTGCTCATGTGACATATTTCTCCTCAACTCTCTGGCACATCTCATTCCCTCTCATTCCTTTAGCTCTCTCCTGCATATTCTTTCCTGTCCCTTTTTTTTTGTTTTTTTGTCTTCTTATCCCACTGTCTTCCTCATCTTTTATTCTCTCTCTCTCTCTCTCTCTCTCTCTCTCTCTCTCTCTCTCTCTCTCCTTCATCTTAAGAAGGCAAATACAAAAGAGAGTAGTCGGAGGGAGAAGGAACAAAAATGAAAACAATGAAGAAGAAGAAATTAGGAGTGTATAGTGGAAGTGATACAGAAGAGAAAGAAAAACAGGAAGAATCTAGGTAAGGTATAAGTAGTAAAAAGAGAAGCAGGAGGAGGATGGGAGGAAGAGAGAGGAAGAGGCAAAAAAGAGGAGGGAGAGCCGAGATAAAGTAACTAAAGCAGAAGGAAATGATGTACGAGAAGAAGATAGAGAAGTGGCCCAAGTGAACTGTATGAAATGAGAGAAAAAAATTATAAAACGAGAAACAATAGGAGGAGGATGAATAGAAGTGTTAAAAATAGACGAAAATAAGAGAAAGACCAGATAGGAAATGAAAAGATGAAGGGAATATACACAAAAGTAAATAGAATCGAGCAGGAAATTGGAGAACTGGTAGAGAGAAGAAAGTTCATTGCAGTGAGGGGGGAATGGGGAAATGTTCAGAAGAGAGAGAGAGAGAGAGAGAGAGAGAGAGAGAGAGAGAGAGAGTGGAATATGAATATTTGTAGTTATCTCCAATGACTGGTGATAACTCAGAGGCTCCTATGAATATTTGTAGTTCATCTCCAACGACAAGTGACAACTCAGGCTCCTATGAATATTTGTAGTTCATCTCCAACGACAGGTGACAACTCAGAGGCTCCTATGAATATTTGTAGTTCGTCTCCAACGACAGTTGACAACTCAGAGGCTCTTATGAATATTTGTAGTTCATCTCCAATGATTGGTGACAACTCAGAGGCTCCTATAAATATTTGTAGTTCATCTCCAACGACAGGTGACAACTCAGGCTCTTATGAATATTTGTAGTTCATCTTCAATGATTGGTGACAACTCAGGCTCCTTTGACTCTCTCCTCTGAATAAAACTGTCTGGCGTTGGTTCGAATGATGACAGTAATAACACTCCCAGACTTTTATCATTACTCTGTTACATAATATCATCAGTCTTCAGTCTGATTCTAAACCTGACGGGCTTCGGTAGGAGAATGTCGCCTGGTGATATTCTTATATTCATTTCCCTGTCATCACCCCCTTTCCCTGTTCTCCTTTTTCTTTATCTAATCTCCCTTTTCTAATTCTCATAATCATTTTTCATACGGTAATGTTATCTTCCGTTCCCTTTCCTTATGTTCATTTCCCCTCTTATTTTCGTCCTCATAATTATTATCTTCTTTGTCTTATTCTCATCTCTGGTTTCTTAGTCTCATATCTCCAGACTTACTCTCATCTCCATTTCTGGTATTTCCCTTTTCTGATTTCTCCCCTTTCGTAGTCTTCATTTTTTCTAATCTCCCTTACCTTACTTTCATCTTGGTTTTCCTGACCCCGACCACTCCCACATTCATTTTTCCAACATAACCTGCTGTTATCCTCATCCTAATATCCTCACAACTCTCATCAACCCATATTCCTCTCTAAAATAGCCTGTTTTTACTGCCATCCCCCCAGCCTTGAAACCTCCACCATCCGCTCTCCGTCTGTAAGTCCCTCTCACTAATCCATGTCTTGTAGCCCAGTGACTCCTTTATCCTCTGTCTCTTGCACCTCTGTCCTTTCTGTATAAAGTATAAACATTACAATATTCGTCAACACAATGACGAGTAAACATGAGCCATTATATTTGGCTAGAGTTAAAATATGGTGATTGTAATAATATCCACATTGCTCTTGTTATCTTGTTGTTGGGGATTATTCTGGGCGGGCTTGGCTCTTGATAGAAGAGAATGAAGGTAAATAATGTTGTCTCCATTACCTTTGGTCAGGATCAGCTACGATGCAAATCCATGGCACCCCATGTCGCAAAATCACAGTCAGCTGGTGTTGGACATTTTTTTCGGCTTATTCACCTTGTGAGAACAAAGAGAAAACCATGAACCCATTTTAACTGTCCCGATGAATGTAATGGCAATAGGTTGAACTGCTAATCTCAAGAGAAGACTGCAATCTTACGTTGTAGGTACTGATATTTAACAGTAGTGTAAATAACAGAATTAATAGTTACGACGACAGTCAACAACCTTTTCTCACAGAATCACTTGTCATGGATGAATCTGGCACTCAGTAATTGCTCAAGAGTAAATTTCAGGTTGTAGACCAACCCCTTATCGAGAAGACTCAAGTTCAGAAATCTCATTCTTACTGTACAGTAAACACTAGCTTTATCACAGGAATTATCCGGTGCTGATGGTCATACTGGTGTCGTTTTGCCTGCAAAGTTGAAATCATTTCATGAATCCCTTTACTTTGAAATTTCCAATTTCTTTATGTTCAACACTTCATAGTCTGCCGTGGATCCCAGATATTATTGATGTTACTCCCATGCAGGACATGGACTCCAAATTAGGATCACTGCACTAAATAAGTATTGAGTCACCGGTACTGGCGGAGAGTGTGCTCTGTTTCTGTCACAAATAGCCACTACAATTTTTTGCAGCAAATTAAAAGAAAAAAAAAAGCAGCATTTTAATTTAACCTACCCGGTACTAGGAAAGTTGATACATACGAAGTGGCTTGACGCCAAAATTCTACGTTTAACAATGGCCAAGATTCAGATAAACACATTTTGAGAGCTTAGTCACTTCACGTGTTTTCTTATGTTTACCTTGTTTGTATATTAAGTGCGCGGAGCTCTGCGTATGGAGCTTTTGAAAAATTTGACTGCCTTGGTGATTTCAGTAAACGTATGTTATAATTTTTATGTTAATCTTTTCACCATGTTAATTTGGTATCAAATTTTTTTATGTCTCCGACTCTGGGCATGGCTTAACAGCCCGCTCCCTGTGGTCCAGCAGTCCTCTTAAGTACCATGCACCTTCACATGTCACCACTTCGGCTCTAACACCCATCATCAGTAATGTATACATGCTAGGGTTTTCTCATACAAGAATGATGCATTGATACTGGTGAGGGTATTTTTACATGTCAGAATTGCTAGACACGGTGGTACATAGGGATGATTATCGGTCAAACCTAATGTTATGGAACGTAAAGGTCGCGATGCGGGCCTGTAGGCTATGTGGCCAAAACTGCGCCAGCGTAAGTAGAGTCTGGACGGTGTTATAGATTAATGCACGTCGGTGGTGGGTCTTGAAAACTGGCAATTAATTAATTATACAAAGGATGCCGTTGTCTAAATAAAAAGCACACATCGCCCTCAGCCTAACATCGACCCTGTGTCAGGCATACTCAGGGGCCATTCGTATATACCTTGACCCGTTCAAGCACCTACATCCGTGTTATGTTAATTTTGGCTTGTAATTGGATTTTTGTGTCTGAAAGATGGTACATGAGCTGTGATAGCATTTTTTCTTTCTTTCTTTTTTCTTTTTCTTTATTTTTTTTTACAGAATTAAGGACGCTGGTGTGATAAAGCTTTCTGGGATATAAAATAGTTTATATTACTGCGTTTTTTTAGTATTTTATTACAGCCCGCATAGCAGGTACATAATGCTTTTGGTAACGTTTGTCTGTCATTTCGAGTATTTGTCAGTGTATCCGTCTGTCTTTGTTAGTTTTTTTTTTTTTTTTACATCTCAAATTTTGAATGACTTCTTAATTTTTGAAGTTTAGTACTTCTTATCTGTATCTAGCTCAATGTATCACTTGTTTGAGCAGAAGACCTTACAAAGTAAAAGCATTTTGCTTCGTGTGGCGATATAGGGAAGCCTTATTAATCTGTACAGGACTCTGTTGTTAAGGGGTTTCACTCACCATGCAGGCATTCTGTGCCCCAGCTCGCACATCTAGCTCAAATTACATTACTACGGAGTCGTACACTAAAGGTTATTGTTCTAAAAGAAATGTACCCGAAGCAAATTGTTTTCCTCACCGCGGAGGCATTCAAGTTAATGTTATTATCAACCCTGCGAACAGTGGTGAGGATTATGATCCGCACTGGTACATTTGCCATGCCTGTCATCCGTCTGCCTTTCCTTTACCACAGGGGTTCTTAACCTGGGGTCCATGGATCCCTTGGGGGTCCATAGATGGGCTTCAGGGGGTCCGTGAAGGTCAGAATAATTGAGAACAATTTAGCGATATTGCTTGATCCCATTTGGCATCATTAACTGTAAAAATAAAAAATAAAAGTCTTGAAGAATTCTGGTGTTCGTTGACACAAGCCTACCCTTGTCTGGCAAAGGGGGCTATGGGTGCTCTGATTACGTTTGCTACTACATACATCTGTGAGTCAGGGTTTTCAGGGCTTGTTTCTATCAAAACGAAAAGTCGAAATCAACTGGATGTCAAGGATGACATGCGTGTTGCCTTGTTAAAGACCACTCCACAATTTCGTCTCCTTATTCAAACCAAACAACAACCCTCTCATTGAAATGAACTTCTGAGCTGAATTAAAGTTCTGTTTTGTTTAATTTGCACAAGTTGGAT
Source organism: Coenobita brevimanus (assembly GCF_032717465.1). Classification (NCBI taxonomy): domain Eukaryota; kingdom Metazoa; phylum Arthropoda; class Malacostraca; order Decapoda; family Coenobitidae; genus Coenobita; species Coenobita brevimanus. The sequence goes on along the minus strand of NC_137024.1, from coordinate 9,790,078 downwards.
ATATTTCGTTTTTTCATCGAGTGGCCATTAGTTTTTGCATGAAAAAGTGAGAAACATAATTCTTGTAAGACTGTTTTGTACTGTGTGTATGTCATACAGTGCGTGTGGTAGTTTTCAGCAAAAGAAAGTATATTAATTACATGTAAAATGCTGTGTTTATGTGCTTATTTGCATTTTTGTAGGGAAGGGGTTCATAGCTTTCACCAGATTCTCTAAGGGGTCCGTGACTCAAAAAAGGTTAAGAACCACTGCTTTCCCAGATTCATCCCAAACAACAGATTGGCTTATAATGAAATTTAGCATTGAGACAAAACCGGCCACTGTGATATTTAAACAGTAACCAGACTGGAATGTGACGTCTGTTGGCGGTGTGGACAATCGTGTCTGTCATCAACTTCTAAACTCCTATATTGGAATAATGTTGATGAAACCTAACACGCAGGTTTAGTTGACCAGTGCGAGTGACAGTCAAAAGATTTAGGATATCTGCCCCCTGTTGTCTGTATGTCTGTCTGTCATTAGATTTCTATGCAAGTGGGTGAGAAAAAAATGAGCCTTGGCGTGCACATAGAGTGACCGGTGTGAGTGTTGTTAGATAACTAGAAAGTACCACCTAACCTACCATGTGTGCCTCTGTCTTGCCCTTACAGATCCACAAAAGATGACCCACTCTGGATGTAGTCAGTGATTCGCCGAATTTTTAAGGAAGTTTGTAGTCATCTTATAATAACATGATAATGGATTGTCTAAAACGATTCCTGAAAGTATATAGAATTCGAATATTTTGGATGTTTCTTCGTTTTAGAAATGGTGTTTGTCTAAAAAGGTTGCCTGAATACTATATCTTTATAGTTACTATTATTGTTATAATTATATGTGTTGGCAATAACAATTCTGCCTGTTACTAACTGTTGTTATTTTGTTTTCAGGTAAGATGCGTTCTTGTCTTGCCGTACTACAAAAGGTGTACTGTAAGTATAAAATGTATCTAATCTATAGGCTACACTAAATGAAAGATCTCCAAGTTTATATTTCGGGAAAATGTTTTAAAATAACCATCATCACAACTCCACTGATCCATGGGATGAGAAGTATCCAGAATGTTCATGTCTCTTGTTTACTATGGAAATAGAATTGTCATTTACGAGTGGATAATTCTGGCAATATAGTTTACGAATATCCGGTTAGGCCCTTCCTCCCGGTTGCATAGTGTACCAGGGTGAAAGTTGTCAGTGTAGGGGGGATCAGACATCGCCATCAGGTAACAGGCAGCACCTTCATTGCCTCCCTACCGCTGGCACTGTGGTGGTCGACTACACGAAGGTTATAAAATGGCGGACATGCAAATTTTGCTTAAGCCCCGTTTTCCATTCAGAATATAACACTGAACCCATTGTCTCTACAATCCATGTTCTAGGTAGGAACATGCTGTGGTAAGACGTATTAAATATGAATGAAACTGGTGTGAGGGAGGTAGTGGTGGTGAATGTAATGGGCCAATGGGGTCATTACCCATGCACACCATCCATCCTCACCTCACTTGTGCCACCCACCCCTCCTCCCCCACCCATGTTTTACTGTTTACTTCCTGCTGAACGCTGCTGCAAAAGGTTAATTTAGGCTTGTCCGTTTGTATTATGGAATAGAGGAGATGATGTGCAGTATCTGATATTAATTACGCTCCTTATTTCTTGCTTTTTCATACGCGAAAAGACTTTATGCTCTCCTGTCCGTAAGGCCAAATACTGGATCTGTACGAAATTTTGAATATACATTCGATGTAAATACTTAACTCAGAATAACAGTAGCCACTTTTAGTGCAGACGCTTAACCCTCCCACAGTCTCGTCTCCTGTATTTTAATTAAGCTACCGACAGGTGATTTGAGTCAGCCGAGAATGTGTTGTAGGAGCGTGAGTGTTGATACTGTCACCATTAATATTCTGATGGTCGGGAAAACTCTCATTAGGCGATTTTATTCAACCGCGAATAAGAACTGGAGACTGGGAGTGTTAATACCAGTATTATTAACTCATTAAGTGTTAGGGATCCTCTGTGGCCACAACAGTACAGTCTTTGGCATATTCACATCGCCTCCCACCATGATACCAGCGCACATTAACCTCTGAAATCCCATGACTCTCGCTATCTCCAGCCGATACTCTGGTTTAGAGATTCTTAACTACAAGATATCATGAACTCCACACTCCTGGAGTTTCCCTAAGTTGAATGAAATCGTCTGGCAGCAGCAAGAATAAACAGAAATGACGTACGGAGGATCTGGTGGGTGGGGAAGCCTTCCTGCTTTTGCTGTCCTTGTCATGGACTCAGACTAGTTACGTAAGTCATAACCTACCCAATCCATTAGTTTTGTTGCTGTTTGCTCTGCCTTGTACGTCTTTGTAACTCAGACTGAACGAGATAACTCTTTCCCTAAGTCAGCGTGGTCTCTCGTAAGCTGGGCATAGGAGCACAGTTATCTATCGATAGTAGGAATATGCAACAAAATGTACAAGACGCCATCGTGAAGAGTGGGTTAAGGGATATTTTTTATTTATCCTTTACTGCCATGATTTCTCCTGAGCCGAATACACCCGGCTGACTAATATATGATCACATTTAGTGACGGATAAGGAAGACTATTCTTAACGAAGCTGTTTATAAACCTGTGACCTCAAATTGTCTCTTCCAACCTGAATTCAGTCGAATGGCGATGGCAAGAAAAAAGTTAAAATGTGCCAGCGTAACAAAAATGTTACTGAGACTTTCTACCTGAGACTGTTCAAACCTCATCAATAGCAAGTGTCTCCTAAGCTGAATACAATCGTGTGGTGGTACTAGCAATAAATTATGAAGGGTACATTGAAGTGTATAGGTCAGTGGAGATTATCGATAAGGCCTCCATTGTGACATGTCTCTTCGAAGCTGAATGCAGTGGTCTGACTGCAGCAATCCATCCATCCATCCATTATCCAATCCTACATTGCCCCATGAGGAGCGTAGGAGTCCGAGGGTAAGCAGTTGGTCCCGACATTTAAGATGAGAGTGACCAGCCTCACTCATCCCTGAGTGGCATTACATGAGCAATCAACCCCAACCATCCCTTGGATATAAACCTTCACCGGCTCAATCCGATTGGGGCGCAATAATTTAATAATTTATATTTTCAGTGCGTCATGGGAGTGAGGGGGTTGAGGGAGAATTTAGTCTTGTTTTAGCTTTTGAATATGGTTATTGCTACTCTTAGGCGACCTTGCAACGTGGTAAAATTATCTTGTGGTGAAGGGCTGGTAAAATTATCTTGTAGTGAAGGACTTATGGACTGCAAAATAAATATAAAATGTGACATTAGTTAGGGTGTTAGGGGCTGGAGTGTGTAAGGGAGGCTGTATTAACTCCTTCACTTAAACGTTGGCAGTGGGAACAATGAAGTATATAAAGTGATCATCGAACACAAGGGGTTTAGTAATACGGCCAACCGTGAGGTCTCCCCTGAGTGTAACCGCCTCGCCCCTATAGCTTTTATTTGTTTTATTCAGCTGGCTGCCATCCGTCGATTTCATCTTTTTTCAGGAAGGCTTCTATTACGTTAGGGATAATGAATTCTACTTTTGTTGTCTATATTTAGAAAGGTTAGTCGTAAACTGAATAAATCGTATGGAGGTTGAAAAATCATAATAAAAGACATCACCGTATTGACAGGTTTAATATGAGTGTGTGAACTGTGAGGTGACGGCAGCTGTTGCAGTGAAATATGCAAAGCCCTGGGGATTTGTGGAACTGACAATTACATTTTTTTGTGAGGATAGGTGGGTGGGGGAAAAGAGATTAGTTTAACAGCACGTTCCTCTGTGTGTTTAGCACAATATCCTAAGTTTACACCATCTGCCTGTCCAATATTTGATTACCGTTGATGAAACATGTAAAGCTTTGGGATTTGTGGAGTAAAAAATGACATTTCCACTTTATTTGTTACATATGTAGGTAAAGTGGGTGTTACTTTTTGCTTGACGATGTGTGTGTGTGTGTGTGTGTGTGTGTGTGTGTGTGTGTGTGTGTGTGTGTGTGTGTGTGTGTGTGTGTGAACCAAATAACCCAGTTTTATCTGATTTTGATCAGTAGAACTGAACAATAGATCAGAGGTCAAGGTCACAATGCTAGGTCAAAGTTTGACCTAGCTGTGTCAACTTAAAAGTTTATATCCCATCTAAACCAAACTTGGGGGGGGGGGAGTGGATTCTGGGTAAGGCTAGAACGAAGGGATTCTTTGAGAATAATTGTCAGAGGTCAAGGCCCCAGTGGAAAGTCAAACCTCAACTCGACACGTTTATCTCACGTATATTGTAGTACGTATACATTTATTAATTTACATTTTAATAATGTTGAAATTTATGTTAGTTTCTTTTACAACTGTCGAAGCTCCAAAAATAACTAATGAGATGACATTCCGAAATTAACTGTCACCTGTTATCATAATCTGCAGCAAGTAGTAATGAGACCAGGTCTGACCACTTTGCATCCCCGCGCACATTTTATGACGTCAGCTGGTACCTTGCATGGGGTGGGGTTATCATACAAAGGAAAAGAAATAAAGTGGATGGGTAACTACAACAAATTACCACAGTTTGGTGACTATTCTGTCGTCCATGCTAGCACTGTAATGTAACTTTATTGTTGTTGATCACACTGCTGTTACTCATTACATCCTAATTTATCGTTTCAGTACTTAAAACTTGATGGGGAGAGTAGCCTATATAAACAAACATATCTGAATTCATCACTATTTCTACTAATTTTACCTTTTCCATAATATTGGTGGCCATATATTACTGATGTTCATTCTTTAGTGTTAACGCTTTTCATCATCACCATTGCCATTACTGTCAGCATAATCTTCATCATCATCACCATCATCATCATCATCATTATCACTGTCACCACCATAGCTCCCTCATCTTGTTTTTTTCTTTTTCACACATAGGCTGCATATGACAACACGAACACAAGGTAGTCATCATCATCACCATGATCACTACTACCACTATCACCATCATCATCACCATTATAATCATCATCATCATCATCGTCTCTGCGTCAATACCATACTTCCCTCAGCTTCTCTCTCTCTCTCTCTCTCTCTCTCTCTCTCTCTCTCTCTCTCTCTCTCTCTCTCTCTCTCTCTCATAATCAGTTTCAATTTATCTTGTTAACTCTGTTGTACAAGGCGTTCTGGTACGTTGTTTTTGGAGCTGGAGGTCAGTAGGAGTTCAGGGACTTGACCCAAGCAAAGTCTAAATTACTGACCTCATTAATCTACTGAGCGGCACGCTCAGGTACCAAGTGACGTCTAGAGCGGAGTGGTTCCATTTTTAGCCAGATATGATCAAACCCAGTAGAGTATCTCATTAGAGCTTTATTTGCAGTTCGCCTAAATCAGTTGCTAAAGTGACGGCTCATAAATTCAGTGTGGTCTAAGTTGACATTGATTGTATACAGTGAAATATATTGCCTTTGTCAGTATCAGAGCAGAGCTATATCGCATATATTGTACAAAAACGAAACCAGAGGAAAACTGTCGATTCTGAACGAGAAACGTCCAATACGTTCCGATTTTTTTTTTTTTTTTTTTTTAAAGTGGAAAAAGTCTTTCGAGAGGCAAAATGGTATATATTCGGCTCTTCCATGGATTCGAATAGAATTAAATTCTGAGTATATATTTTTATGCTGTCTGCTGAATATCACAGTTGTGAAAATATATTGAATGTATTAGGGAACTGATAGGAGAATGTCAGTGAAGTGGTTACATTTCAGTAGAATAATATAGGTTACTACATTAATAAAGCAGTTATTCAGATGATGCAAATGGTAATAAAAATGGTAAAGAAAATAGTTTTGGAAAATTGTTAAAATGTCCTTCAAAATGTTTTTAATATTGTCAGAATGTCCGTGAAAATTTAATGTTAGTGAATAGTGTAGATGAAAGTGACATTTAAAATGTTAGCGGAAATGCCAGTCGTAATCCCTTTTACCCAGGATGTCAGTTTAGTTTTACCTTCTCGTTTCACTCTCTCTTGTGTCTGGCCGAGGCTTAAAGACACATTGGTATTCCCAGTTTGTGTGTGTTATTTCACCACTGGGTTGACAAAACTTTTTATCCTATTGTTGCCATACCCAAACAATTATATATTTGCTAACGGCACTGGGGAAGTTTGTCGCACTGAATGGGGAAAAGTTTTTTTTTTTTTTTTTTCAGGTTCTTGTGCATTATTTCACCACTAATTAAGATGTTTTAAAAGTACCTGCAGATGATATTATATTTGCTAACGCCACTGAGAAGACCTGTCATATATAAGAATAAAAGACAAGTTTTGATTGTGCTTTTTGGTTCATTTGTGTTGTTTTCCCACCAGGTTGAATTATGTTTAATTTTTATTTTGTTAATACCCGCTTACAAGTATTTTTTTTTTAACGTCACAAGGATAAATTCCTGTACTGAAAGGCTCAAAGAGAGTTATATATTGCAGGTTCGTGTGTTATTTCCCCACCAGTGTGGTATCCATTTACCTGAGTTGTGAGGGCCAGTGTATGTGTTGCGTGGGCATTTTTCCTGTTGTTTTCCTTGTTCTGCATGCTGAAAGTTTTTAATTGCTGTAATAGACCCAAATTAATGAGTTAAGATCTGAAAATGGCTGTGATAAAGTAGAATAAGTGTGCTCATGTGGATGCGGATAGACCTGTAGTTCCATACATGGGCCTAACTGCACCTGAACTGACTTGAATGGAACTGAATTGATGTGACTGGGTCACGACTTATATACAGTATGTCATGGGTCGACATAATTGGAAAGGCCTATTATTGTACCTGACCTGACCGTAAATAACGGAAATTAATGTAAAATTCCAAAATTGCCTGAAGTGGCATATTAGCCCAAATTGACCTAATTGTTCCTTCACAAATAGGCGTGAGTAATTCTGACTGGGCTGGGTTGGATGTGAAGGTCTGCTCGTTAGGTGGACAGAATTATCTGTTTTAAACGTGAATGATCCCTTACCTGTCTTAAGTAGACTGACTGACGTAAGTGTAACCGACTGGACATACTGTCAGCCAATTAGAAAAAAAAAAATGTGCCTGAATTGTGACTGGGTCTGAACCTGGATAAATTTACTCAAACGAATGGATGCAGCAGTTTCTGATAGAACTTAAATGAACCTGAACTGAGTTGATTCGGCGGGAGTGGATGTGAAGGGCCTGAGGAGTGGATGTGAAAGGCTTGAGGAGTGGATGTGAAGGGCCTGAGGAGTGGATGTGAAAGGCTTGAGGAGTGGATGTGAAGGGCCTGAAACGAACCGGTACCACTGGATTAATATTCAGTAGTTTGGCCACGCACAGAGTAATAGTTCAATTCACCTGTTGTTCTGAAAGGTATGCCGGCTGGTGGTTATGCCGGCTGGTGGTTATGCTGGCTGGTGCTTATGCCAGCTGGGGGTTATGCCAGCTGGGGGTTATGCCAGCTGGGGGTTATGCTAGCTGGGGGTTATGCCAGCTGGGGGTTATGCCAGCTGGTGGTTATGCTGGGTGAAGGTTATGCCAGCTGGTAGTTATGCCAGCTGGTGGTTATGCTGGGTGAAGGTTATGTCAGCTGGTGGTTATGCCAGCTGGTGGTTATGCCAGCTGGTGGTTATGCCAACTGGTGGTTATGCCAGCTAGTGGTTATGCTAACTGGTGGTTATGCCAGCTGGGGGTTATGCCAGCTGGTGGTTATGCTGGCTGGTGGTTATGCCAGCTGGGGGTTATGCCAGCTGGTGGTTATGCTGGTTGAAGGTAATGCCAGCTGGAGGTTATGCCAGCTAGTGGTTATGCCAGCTGGTGGTTATGCTGGCTGGTGGTTATGCTAACTGGTGGTTATGCCAGCTGGTGGTTATGCTAGCTGGTGGTTATGCAAGCTGATGGTTATGCCAGCTGGTGATTATGCTGGCTAGTGGTTATGCCAGCTGGTGGTTATGCTGGCTGGTGGTTATGCCAGCTGGTGGTTATGCTGAGTGAAGGTTATGCCAGCTGGTGGTTATGTTGGCTGGTGGTTATGCTGGTTATGCCAGCTGGTGGTTATGCTGGTTAGTGGTTATGCCAGCTGGTGGTTATGCTAGCTGGTGGTTATGCCAGCTGGTGGTTATGCTGAGTGAAGGTTATGCCAGCTGGTGGTTATGCTGAGTGAAGGTTATGCCAGCTGGTGGTTATGTTGGCTGGTGGTTATGCTGGTTATGCCAGCTGGTGGTTATGCTGGTTAGTGGTTATGCCAGCTGGTGGTTATGCCAGCTGGTGGTTATGCTAGCTGGTGGTTATGCCAGCTGGTGGTTGTGCCGGCTGGTGGTTATGCTGGGTTGTGGTTATGTTAGCTGGGGAATATGCTGGGTGATGGTTATTCCAGCTGGTGGTTATGCTGGGTGGTGGTTATGCCAGCTGGTGGTTATGCTGGGTTGTAGTTATGCCAGCTGGTGGTTATGCTGGGTGGTGGTTATGCCACCATCAACACACCCACCCACCACCACCAGCATTACCACACACTTTCACCACCGTCATCATTTTATGCTAACTTTTGATCCTGACTGTCCAATAAAGTGAAGGTAAACAGAGTCCAGAGACCAGGAGATATAGTTTGGAGGGAAACAAAAGAGACTGCCTTCATAGTCCTGCTGCGAAACAATGCATCAGCTGATGAACAGCTGAGATGTCATATCAGCTCGAAATTTGAAGCTAAACTACTTTGTATTTCATAAGAAAGTCGCTCAAATGCCTCCTTATACCCGAAACTGAAAATCGCCAAATAATCAGCTAATCCGTCAGCTGGCGAAGCAACTGATGTGCTAAATCAGCTAAAAATTTTCAAGTTGAGCAACTTTGCGCTCCATAAGAAAATTGCGCAGAGCTATCCAAAAGCAGATATTCAAAATTCCCTTGAAGGAGAGAAAAAAAAATAACAATCGCCTAATAGTCAACCGTTGCGTCAGCTGACGCAGCAGCTGATATGTTAAATCAAGTAAAATTCTTATGCTAAGCAAGTTTGTATTTCATAAGAAAATCGCTCAGAGCGTTCCAAGAACAGATACTCTAACTTTCCTTGAGGGAGAGAGAGAAAAAAACGATCCCCCAGATCTGCCACCTATAGACCTGTCGGTTTCGCCGCAGGTAATAGTGACACCCACCATCACCACCCACACTCACCACCGCCACCATCACCACCCACACTTACCACCGCCACCATCACCACCCACACTCACCACCGCCACCATCACCACCCACACTCACCACCGCCACCATCACCACCCACACCCACCATCATTCCCATCATCACCCACACCCACCATCACCATGTACACACATCACCACCCACACCCACCAATACCACCATCCACACACACACACACACACACACACACACACACACACACACACACACACACACACACACACACACACACACACACACACACACACACACACACACACACACACACACACACACACACACACACACACACACACACACACACACGCACGCACACACGCGCACACGCGCACACACACACACACACACACACACACACACACACACACACACACACACACACACACACACACACACACACACACACACACACACACACGCACACACACACACACACACACACACACACACACACACACACACACACACACACACACACACACACACACACACACACACACACACACACACACACACACACACACACACACACCCATACCCACACACACACACACAAGCATCATCAGCTAGGCTATATCACACCCACATCATCACCCACATCATTAACCACATCATTACCCACATCACACCCACATCATTACCCACATCACACCCCTCACTTTCTTCTACCTCTCAGCCTCACCCATCATACTGTACAAACACTGAGGAATGTTTCAGCACTTGAACACAGAATACACACAAGGGCGCATAAAAGAAAGAGCTATTCATAGAACCTCTGAACTGACCAATATTTACAGAACGAAGGGAGAGGTAAAGGACGGACCAAATGATTACGTATTTTGAGCCAGACTTCATTATCATAGCGTCATCGCCTTCGTCATCGTTCAGATCCTTCGTTTTCGTAGGGTTAGAAACTTGCTTCATTATTTATCTGTGTACAGCAACGTCATATTTGTTTTACACTTCCTGTCCCAGACGATTACATTCAGTTTAAAAAGACCGCTCATAGTAAATGATTTTGATACTTCTCTCACCTTTACTCGATTCCCCACCCTGGGTATCCCTTCCATCTGTTTCCCACCATCCGTTCTACACACCCAGTAGTCCTTTCAATACACCCAGCCCTCCTATCAACACACCTATTTTCCTTTTTGCACACCCACCCATCCTCCTTTCTACACACTTATCTTCCTTTTTGCACACACCTCCCCTCCTCCATTCTACACACCCACACTCCGTTTACACACCAACCACCTGGACACCAATCCTCCGTTCTACACACCAGCCACCTGCACACCCATCCTCACCAGCCACCTGCACATCCATCCTCCTTACTATAGGCATCCTTCGTTGTACAAACACGACCTGCTTTCCATACACCAACGACTTCCTTACACACCCACCCTCCCTTCTACACACCCATTTACTCTGTACATCATCATTATGCTCTTTTTATGCTGTACACATTATCTTTTTTTCTGTATCCTCATCCTTCCTCTCTGCATATTCCCGTTTTTCCATAACCTTTCCTCTCTCTTCAGTTCCTTTCACTTTTCCTCCCATCGCTATTTTCACCTCCTTATTTCTACATTCTCAGTCCTTTGTCTCTCTGAACTTCCTTTTCAACTTCTTTACCTCCTTTCTTATCCTTCTACTTTTGCTACCTGGCTTGCGTCTCATCTCTCCTCCCCTCTACACTAACCCTTCTTTCTTTTCTTCCACATTCTTAGTTCATTCTGTTATATTCTAACTTAATTATTTCACCTCGCTTACTACCTGTCCTCTCTCGCCTTTTCTTCACTTCTCTCCCGTTCTCTGTCTTTCTCGTTCTTTTCTTTATCCTACATTCTCCATCCTTCGCTTCACCAGACTTCATACTTTCCCTCCCTTCCATACCCCTTCCCTGCCTTTCCCCTATTCTTTCATCTTCCTCCACTCTTCTTCCCTCTCCTTTCCTCAGTATTATATTCTCAATCCCTTATTTATCCATATTTCCCATTCCACTTCCCATTCCTTCCTTACTTACTGTATTCTCTCTCTTCCCCATTCTCCTTTCACTTCTGCTTCTCTCTTTACTCTTCACTCCTTCTTTTCCTTTCTCATCACCTCCGTTAATCTTCACGCACACGCTTTATTCTCTTCCGTCCACTGTCCTCATTTCCTTTCCTTTCCTTTTGTCTTCTATCCTTTCCCATATCCCTGTCCTACACTTCCATTCAATTTTTCCCTCCCATCAATTCCCCAACCCTTCTATGCAAGTTTCCTTCCTTCCATCCTCCAAAGATTTACACACACACACACACACACACACACACACACACACACACACACACACGCACGCACTCACGCACACACACACACACACACACACACACACACACACACACACACACACACACACACACACACAACCAAATGCGCACACGTACACGCACGCCCACACTCGCACACATTTATGCACAGATGCACGCACGTACGCACATGCACACAGACATGTACACACACCCCCCCACACACACACACACACACACACACACACACACACACACACACACACACACACACACACACACACACACACCCCTTTCTCTCCCATTTGTTGTTTAACTTTCCATATTTCTGTTTACACTTTCTCTTCTTGTGTGTATCCTGTCTCTTCCTTTTCCCACCGCGTTTTTCTGTATTCCCTTGCTTTGCCAGTATATACGTCTGTCTATATACCTAGCTATTTTTTCTGGTTTTATTTGTTTATAATAATATCAGAGGTTATGTATGGTTCTTATTTTTAGTATCTACTGCTTATCGTCGTGGGTCGAGTTCTCAATCGTTATGGAGCTACAATTAATTCAGATAAGTTTTTAATACAAGGTCATCAGTAGGTAACTGTAGCTCCGAACTGGACCCATGTTGACGTATCACATGTTATTAAAAATTTACCCAAGTACAAACGTCTGACTCAGTTCAAGGCCCACGCTGTATATGTATATGTCTGTCTGATGATGATTATACCTGTTTATGTCGTCAATATTACATTAACGTATGACGAATCTCCTCTGATTGTTTACGTCCATCGTTTTATACAACCGTCCATCCATATCTGTGAATGATCTATTGTCTGTCTATATCCGTCTATAATAATCCAATATGTTTATCTATCTGCTTGCTTGTCCATCTGTATCTGTTTGTCTCTGTTTTTCCAAATGACTTTAGAATTCCAAATGTTCATTTGTATTTGTCCATCTGTCTCTATCACTGCTTCCATCCACTAAGTCGCAATCTACATGTTTATCTATCAAAACCTCTATCATTCCCTTTTATCTATCCGACGTCTATCGATCTGTCTATCTTGCCTCCCCCTGCTCCCTCAAGCGACCCTTTAGAATCCCACCAGGCTTTCCCTTTCGCTCCGGTAACTCACAGGAGAGAGAGAGAGAGAGAGAGAGAGAGAGAGAGAGAGTTCTTCCGTGTGTCCTGTTTGTCTGTCTGTCCTGAGGCGTGTGACGTTCTGAGAGTAGGATGGCCTGGGGAGCATAGCAGACTGATTATTATGTTAGCTGTGTACCTTACGTAGGGAAAGTGCTCACGGCGACTGGCTATTGAAACACGTATGTGGAGTGGGAGGAGGGTAGGGAGTCAAGTGGAGGACGAGAAATGGAGATAGAGTTGTAAAGGGATAATACATTACTCCAGTGGCATTGTTGGGATAGTGTTGTTTCTGCACCAAAATTATTACCGATTATGGCAAAGCTGGACCCAAATAATTTTTTGAAACTTGTATGTTGGGCCGCTTAAAAGTGAAAATATTATTTTTTATGCATGAGAGAGGTGAGAGGTGCCTTATCATACTTGCTTATGCTTCACTCTGTGTGTGTGTGTGTGTGTGTGTGTGTGTGTGTGTGTGTGTGTGTGTAGGTAGATGTCTACACTGTGTCACTTTCTTTCATAATACTATATAATTTTTTCATTGGGGTCGTTTTACCTTCACGATTGCTACATAAGTATTTTTTAAAATCTCTTTTCTGCCGTTTTTGTCGCTGTATCTTTTATCCTCTTATTTTATATCTTTCTTTAGCCTTTTGTTCTGATTGTTAACTGTTGCTTTGGTGTTCCTCTTCTCCTGTTGCTGGTATGGCTTACATACTTAACAGATTATGTAATACTAGTATACGATATGCTTAGTATGTTAAGATAGTATGGTCACAGTGAGTGAATGGGTATGAACAAAGTATATGAGTGAGGTTGTTGCAGGTGGCGTGAAAGGCCAAGAAGGTGATTGGACTTGGTGAATGAATGTTGGAATAAACGAGTTAGCCTGAGTGTTGAAACAGTGAAAAAATGTGCAAATTATCGGCTTGAATGAATGAAGGTTATATGTAGATGTGCATGCAAGGCTTTCACTTTTTTTTTTTTATTACTTGCAAGTCTCTGTCCCACCAACATTATAAAGCACCTTTTGTGTTTCAGGATGTTACTTGTTTTATTTTTATTCGACAACTGCGAAGGCTTGAAGAATGTGTTGGCCAGTTTACGGAACATTCTGGAAGTAGTTTTTATTTTCTACCGGTACTTTGCTGTACCTCCATTTTGGATCCCTCCCACCATCTACATTAGTGAGAAATATTTTAGGGTGATGGTGGTAATGGTGGTGATGATGATGGCAGCTGTCATCCTCATCAGTGGACAACTAGAGGTAAAAACGGAGGGACAGTGCCGCCTAAGCTGTTTGGAATAAGGTTTTGTTTGCCCTTGTGATTATGTTTTGTATGCAGTGATGATAACGTTGTTGTTGCTATATTACTTAGTTCTTGCCCTGTACTTTTTTTTTTTTTTTTTTCGGTGTCGTGATCGTGAAATATCCTATTCTGCCAGTATGTCAAAACTATTTACAGGTATATTTTGACACCTTTCTGATACACTACAGGAATTTGTCAGGGAAGCAAGTGTGAGTTAAGATTCGCATAGCTTAATGAACTGCCTATTATTATTAGACTTGTCCATTTCACTCGAGGGGTTAAGCTGAACATAATAGTCAGATGAAAGCAATAATAGACATCACCGTACCGAGGAGGTTAACAGACATTGCTTGTAATCCCTTCTTAACGAGAGATCTCACCTGAGCTAAATATAATACTATAGTGATATTGATAATTCTAAAACAGACATCGGACAAAAAGTGTTAAAGGAAAAGGTGACTGTGAGTCTGCTTCTCACCCGATCTTGTGAACCTCGTCTTCAGTGAAAATTTTTGCTTATGATTGCTTAACCCGTGGATTGCGCAATTACCCTTTTTTTTTCCCACCCTGTTGTGCGCAAAAAATGAAGATTTTTTTTTTTTAGATTTATTTATTATAAACTTGAAGATAAATATCCAGGGCATCATCTGGTGAAGAGAAATAATCTCTCTCTCAGTCTTTGTGTAGGGCCATGCGTAAATTTACGTAGGGAAGTAGTTAAAAAATAAATTTAAAAAAAAATTTATTTTGTTTATCATAAACTTGAAGATAAACATGCAGGGCATCATCTGGTGAAAAGAAAAAAATGTCTCTCTCTCCGTCTTTGCGTAGCGCCATGCCTAAGTTTGGGTAGGGGTGGAGTATATACAGTAGTTAGCGGTGATGCACGGCCATCACAGCATGAGCTATGGCTCGCAACGTGACGGAACCCAGCCTGAGCTGTGGCTCGCAATCCACGGGTTAATCATCAGCTCTAGATAAATAGCATAATTTTTATATTTAAAAAGGAAATCAAGTAATCCCATAGTTGTGTCCCACTTGGCATTTGTGACCAATGAGCAAGCTTAATGTAAAGGTCATTAACGGGTCGGACACCTGCCTACCCTTGTAGCGTTTTATATGGCAAACAACCCTACTGTTATCAATGGAATTCATACAATGGTTTGTAAACCACAGGACCACCAGGCGTAAGTAACATACAAGAGAATAATAAAGCAGAGCTCGGGGAAGTTCTGAGTGCTACCCACCCATAAATATGAGGCCTAAACCGACTAGAGTAAGTGCAGAGAATTACGAACCAGATGACAATCAGTTGTGTGGGAATGATGTGGAGGTATGGGAGGAGGGTGGTGGAGGTGTGGGGGTATGGATGGAGGATGGTAGAGGTGTAGGGGTGTGGGTGGAGGGTGGTAGAGTGGAGGGTAGTAGAGGTGTGGGGGTATGGGTTGACAGTGATAGAGGCGTGGGGGTGTGGGTGGAGGGTGGTCGAGGTGTGGGTGTGGGTGGAAGGTGGTAAAGATGTGGGTGTGTAGGTGGAGGGTGGCAGAGGAGGGGGTGAGGGTGTTGGAGTCATGGTTGGTTGCGACATAAATTAGTTGTTCTTTGTCTTCTCATGGTCACTTATGGCTGGAGTTACAAATGACTATTATGCCTGATGGGTTTGTTTGAATGTTACGTAAATATAGGCTTTGTAAGATGTGTGGTCAAATTTTAGCACGATAAATTGTTTTCCCTTCTCTAAAGCGTTATTTCTTCTTGATCTTTATTAAGTTTGGCTTGGGTCTCCACTCATCGCCTTTGTAGTATCTTAAAATTTTAGGTTTACTTGAGAAGAGTTAAACTAGTATGCATGTATTCTTCTATTAATTCAAACCACCACGTCGTGTTCATCATTTGTTGAAGGTATGCGAAGAGTACATGTAAATGGGAAGTGTACAGGTATATATTGAGCAAATATGGACATAATTAGCAATGTACAGTTAATTTTGATAGAACAACGTAACCACATACGCCTTACCCCCCCCCCATCAGATAGAAGAGCCTTCCCTTCTCTGTGTACAAAATAATTGTAGGACTATATTTATTAGATTATACACTATTGGAAGAGCAGATTACACTATTATATACATTTACCAATTTAATTTTGACAATAACTGAGACATGGTCGGGGAGATGTGTTCAAGTAAAAAACGGATAGCATCATTAACCTAAACAGACAAGTATTATGAGAAAAGCTTTTAATGTTAGTAAAGGCTGAGAAGGCCAAGGAAATAAGGTGAGACCCAAGGCAACATTAACTTCTAATGCTGGAGGGATATTTTGATTCATTCTTGTTGCCTCCTGACAAATGTATTAAACTTGGGAAGGATTTGATGCAATGAAAGGGCTATATCTGACCAGTTAAAATAATTCTCCTGTATTGCTTGGAGACTGGAGAGACTGATCAATAAATGACCTTTACCTTGGATGTAACGCTTTCTTAGCCCCAAGTATTACAGAACAAGAAATATACAGTATATCTATCTATGTATCTATTTACATATATATATATATATATATATATATATATATATATATATATATATTTATATATATATATATATATATATATATCTTGTTCTCAAACCCCAACCTTTACTTCCCGACGTATATTTTTCACTTCCAAATGTTGATACATCACTGTTATGTTTTTAGACCCTATTCGGTTCAACAATGGACACAAACACTAAAGCTTTCATTATAGTTTTAAATTGCCTCTTTCTCTACAATACGTCTCACAATGACGTTGTTTGGTTGGTATTATTATAATTTAATGAGATTCAGGTTGGACTTACAGAGGGAGATTGAGTGGCGTGGGCATGGGTGAGTTGGTGGGGGTTTTGTTGCTCCTGGCGTCTGGCCATTCTATGTAGATTATGTGTCTACTAGTAAAGGAGTGAATGGATTTTGTATCTTGCCCTGTCATCTGAAAATTCTCTCCCGAGCTAAATAAGATCGTCTGAAATGAACAATAATGCGTCATTGGTTGAAGTAGCTAACGGATTGGGGCTATTGAGTTTGTATTGGGATGGCTCTAGGAGATCGGTAGACTGGATCAGAGGGGTTGACTGAGATGGCACTAGGAGATCGATGGAATGAGTTAGAGGCGTTGTCTGAGATGGTACACGGAGGTCAGTGGAATGGGTTAGAGATGTTGATTCAAATATAGGAGGGGCTGTGGATAAATATCTCTTTCATGTCTGTGCATCACTATTGGCAGATGTTATGTAATCTCTTGGAATCCATGACTGAGTGGCAGATATGTTTGTCGTGATAGTGATGATGATGGATTCGACAGGGATAAACAAGCATGGAAAGAAAACTATAACATCGCCGTATCATTGAGAATTAGGACAACTCATTTATGCATGTGCAGAGTTTTGACAGCGATTTATCGAGTGATTGGGATAGACAGATATAAAATTATGTAAAGTCTGTGAGTTGCCTAAATAGGACCGTTTCAACATAATTCTTTAAAGTAATTAGAAATTTTGAGAAAAACTTCGTTCTGGTAAAATTGTACATTCCAGAATGTAATGGAGTATCTTTTTGACAGCATGTCCAACGCCTTAGTTTCTTTTGTAATACTTACCGTTTTACGGAGCAGCGGAGGTGAGTGCAGTGATCACCAGCCATCACAAAGTAAGAGCAACCAGTAATAATGTGGGACACTGGGGGGCCTGGATGACCTCAGACGTATGAGTTATATTTGACCTTAACCTGTCTACTCGGCCTCAAGATTAATCTCAGTAAAACCAAGTTCATGCCCTTTGGCCTGAACGTCCACTCTTCCTTGGGAGGCACCAGCTTGAGCTTGTTCGCAGCCATCAGTACTTGGGGGTGTGGTTCAACAGTTGTCTGTCCTTTTCCACCCAGGTACGGTATCTACGGGAGCGGGCTGCTCCCAGAATCACGGCACTAAAAGCCCTCTCAAGCCAGAGCCTAGGTGCCTCTTTTCACGGACTCATGACTTTCTACTCACACGCTATCTGTCTTGCGGGGCTCTCTGGGGCGCAATCTCGCTCCCTAGAAGTCCTGCAGAACTCTGCACTGCGTGTGATGCTGGGAGCTCCTCCTTGGACGCGATTTGTGAACCTAAGGGTTGAAAGTGGCTACACATCTCTCCATCACACAGAATCTGGAGTCGATTGACAGTGGTCTCTGCCCAGCTCTGCAGACTCAGGCCTCACTTACCTGTTTCTGCACTTCTACAATGCACCCTAGAGAGGCCCCCTGATGCACACCCGAACAAGGACTGGGCACGCATCACTGCGAATATTATCCATGACCTGGGAGCAACTGATGCTTTCCTCGGGGGCCCAGACCTCCCCGACCCTGCCTACACCCCTCCCCCTTCGTGGCTGCCACCCGCGATCCAGTGTTGCCCCCTCTGCTGCCTGCCCTAGAGCATCTCTGCCCGCCCTCCTACGCCAGGATGGCCTGAGGAGGATGGCATCACTCTGGACCCCGGAAACAGTCGAGTATTTCACCGATGGGTCCGTTGCTGCTGAGGGATCTGCAGGTGCTGCATTTGCCAGTGATGGCCGCGTCGAGACCTGGCGGCTCCCTTCAGGGGCCACCGTGTACGAGGCAGAGCTTCTGGCAATCTTAGGCACCTTAAGACACGCCCACTTCCACAGCCACCAACGTGTGGTCGTCCACACTGACTCGCTCTTGTCTCTGCATGGTCTCCGTGCGCGACGCTTCACTGACAATGTGAACCTGCTGACCTCCATACTAGCGGTAGCCGACTCCATCGTTCAGAGTGGAGGGGTAATCCACCTGCACTGGCTGCCCTGTTATGTAGGCATCGATGGTAACGAGCGTGATGACACTGCTGCTCGCTCTGCAATGCTCCACCCTGCCGTCAACTTCCCCCTTAGAATGAGCCGTTCTCTGCTGAAAAGCAGAGTCAACAGTACCATCCTACAGCTCAGGTGAAGGGACCATGAGACACATGTAGCAGAAGGCTCTCGCTCCGCCACCTGGTACGCCAGGACTACGAACTATAAGCCTCTCAACACTCCCTCTCACACGCCCAATTCGCTAGTCGTGCGATTACTCCGCCTACAGCTTGGCTACCCCTGCTACTCTCAAATAGCAGGGACTGCCCCTGAACCGTGCCCTCACTGTCACGAAACTGCAGACTGGCCACTCCTCCACTTCATGCTTGACTGCCCCTCCACCGCCACACTTCGCTCCACCTTAGATGGCAGACTTATAAGAAGGATGTCTCCCTTTGCCACTGCCGCTGAGATCGTCGCCCTTGCCTCAACCACAGTTCTACTTGACACCGTCTCCACTTACCCTCCACCTCGTTAACCTCTCACTAGTGACCACATTATAGGTGGATGATTCCACCCCAACAGTAGCTCTCTTTGAGCCCTGCTATTGTCAAGATTCACTCTGGCGGGCCCATATTTGGCCCGGTCTTCCCAAAGGGAGGAAAATCTAAAACAAGAACAACAACATATCTGACCTTAACCATTTTGCAGCTAGAATTTCTGCTGAAGAAAATCGTCTGATGTGGGATAAATAAAATTCTTAGAGGTACCAATGGCAGAGAAGGTGTGACTCTAAATTATTTTTTTAAAGCTTTAATTGCCAGGATTTCCCTTAGCAGAACAAAACCTTCCGGTGTTAGGCTGAACGAGTTACATATTTTTACCTGCGGCGGTAGCCAGCAAGTCAATGAGTAACAGCGCTCTTCTTCTTCTGATTCTGGCGGATTTAGTAAAAGGAGGCCTTTGGAGACATAAAAGTGCTACCATATATGGTAATTTGACATGGGGAATCCAAATCTGCCATTACCTGACACATGAGGTGACGCCATCTATCGAGAACTTTTGTATATCTATCTATCTATCTATAGCCCGACGCCCTAATCCCGCAAAGGGTGGCCGCAGACAAAACGCCTCCAAGTCACTCTGTCACCCACCATTTAACTCCCCTCCCCCCAACTCACCCCCCCCTCCCTCATATACCTCTCAACTCCATCCCTCCACCTCATCCTCGGTCTACCTCTCCCTCTCCCTCCCTCCACCTCACCCACATACACCCTCTTAGTCAGTCTTTCACTCTCCATCCTCTCCACATGTCCAAACCACCTCAGTGTATTTCTCCTAATCTTTTCAACCACATCCACATCTACCCCACAACGTTACTTCACTTCTTCATTCGTCAACCTGTCCCTCCATGTCACTCCACATGCTCCACTCAAGTAACTCATTTCCACTGCTCTCACTCTTGACTTGTTCCCCTCTTGCAAGGTCCACGCCTCGCTTCCATACGTCAGGGTAGGGATCACAATACCATCATGCAGAGACTTCTTAACTTCCATACTCACCTCCCTATTTCTCATCACTGCTTTCAGTGTGCCAACAACCTTCCTTCCTTGCTGTACCCTTTCACGTACTTCATCCCCCAAAGTTCCATCCTTACTCATCACACTACCCAAGTACTTGAATGCACTCACATTCTCCATATCCTCACCATCCAACCTCACTGCACACTCTGTGACTTCATTCCTCTCAAACACCATAACTTTACTTTTGTTTACATTAACTTTCAGCTTCCTCCTCCTACACACTGTCCCAAATTCATTCACCAAACCTTGCAACTCCCATTCATCTTCACTCAACAATACTGTATCATCAGCAAACAGCAACACTGGAAGCTTCCAAATCTCACCCTCATTCATTAGGGCCACCCCCACATCCACTGCCCTACCTTGTACCTCCTTTACGACCCCATCCATATATATATTAAACAGCCATGGAGACATTACACACCCCTGTTTCAGTCCCACATTGAGATCAAAGAACTCACTCAGCTCACCATCCACTCGCACCGTAGCCCTAGCTCCCTCGTACATACTCTTCACAGCACTCAACAATTTCCCCTCCACTCCATATATTCTTAATACCTTCCACATACCTTTCCTATCTATTCTGTCATAAGCTTTCTCCAAGTCCATGAAGGCAGCGTACACTTTCCTTCCCTTCTCTAGATACTTCTCCACTAAACATCTTAGAACAAATATCTGATCTACACACCCTTTTCCCTTCCTAAATCCCCCTTGTTCTTCTCCAACTAGCTCCTCTGTCATATGCCTAACCCTATCAATGAGTATTCTACCATATATTTTACCAGTCACACTAAGAAGGCAAATACCCCTATGGTTACCACATACTTCTCTCTCCCCTTTTCCTTTGTACAGAGGAACAATTATACCTGATTTCCAGTCCTCTGGAACCCTTCCCTCTTCCCAAGCCAATCTACACAACTTCCATATCCACTCCACAACAATCTCACCCCCATACCTAAGCATTTCACCACACACTCCATCAATTCCTGGGGCCTTTCCCAGCTTAATCTTCTTCATCGCTTCCACTACTTCCGACCTACTGATCTCTTCCTCCCTCCTCTCATCTCTTCTTCTCCCAGCCATTCCCCAACCACTTATACTCACACTGCTCTCACTCTCTACATTCAACAAATCCTCAAAGTGCTCCTTCCATCTCCTCAATTTCTCTCTCTTCTCCACCAACAATCTATTATTCCTATCTTTCACTCCCCTACTATTTCCCCTTTCACACTGCCTTGCTTTCTTTACCTCCTTCCAAAACAATTTCTTACTCTCCCTCCATTTCACACTCAGATTCCTCCCAAACTCTTCATCCACTTTCTTCTTACTCTCCTTCACCAGTCTCTTAACCTCCCTTCTCCTGCTCACATATACCTCTCTCTTCTCTCTCTCATCTTCTCCCCTACCTCTACTCGCCAACCATTCACCATATGCCTTCTTCTTTTGTTCCACAGCTCGTTTCACCTCATCATTCCACCATGCTGTCCCTTGCACACCCTTGCATCTCCTCCTCACTCCACAAACCACCTCACATGCTGCGCTTATCTCTTCCGTGAATATCTTACATACGTCTTCCACCCCTTCCATCTGCTCTAGCTCATACCTTCCCAATCTTTCTTCCACTATGCTCTTATACTCTGTCCTCTTCTCACTATCTTGCAATTTCTCCACTCTTCTCACAGGAGCTGTTTCCTCCTGTCTTCCCCTTCGCCTCCTCAACCACTTTCTTTGCAGCTCTACCTTGGCCATCACTAAGTGATGGTCCGAGACTCCATTCCCCCACCCTCTCCACACCCTTGCATCCAACACTTGTCTTCTCATTCGCTCATCTACACACACGTAGTCTATCATTGCCTTTCGTTCAACAAGTTCACCTTCCATCCTCCTCATTACTGTCCATGTATACCGGTGGATCATCTTATGACGAAAGTAGGTATTGGCTATTGCCAACCCCTTACCAGCACAGATGTCCACCAAAGCACTACCATTCCCATCTACTTCTGCTGGCACACCCCACTGACCAACCACTCCATCCACTCGTACATTCCCGACTTTGCCATTCATGTCTCCAATCAACAGCACTCTCTCGCTCCTCTCAAACTTGTTCATACATGCTTCTACTCTTGCCCAAAACTCATCTTTCACTCTTGCCACTCGATCCTCTGTTGGAGCATACACACATACAATCGCCCATGCTTGTATACCTACTTTCATCCTCACCCATACAATCCTTGCACCCACTGTTCCATACTCTCTTATATTCTCCTTCCACTTCTTGCTTATCATCAGACATATTCCCTCTCTTGCCCTCTCATTCTCACTGACTCCCGCACATATACCTACACCGTATTCCCATTCTCTCATCCTTTCACCTTCCATTTAGTTTTAGTCAGTCCACATATATCCACTTTTGCATCCTCAAGCACCTGGACAATCTCTCTCTCTTTCACTTCATCATTCACTCCTCTCACATTCCACGTTCCTACTCTCAGAATGTCCTTTGTAAAATTGTTTAATTTAAGCTTATTAAGGCCTCGCCGCTGGCTCCATAGTAATTCTACCCTTGTTCCCCTGTGGCTGATGGACGGAGGGCCCGAAGAGTGGAGAGCAGAATATTCTACTTTTGTTGTTTTTAAAGAATAATTCTTCCTGCATTAACTAATATTCACCTTTTCAATATGGTGATAACTGCAGTTTTAATCGACTTCTCCTACCAATCTGTAATTCTAAATAGGAGGCCACCTTGTAATAAACAAGGTAATGGCAACTCCACTTTACCCCTGCAGCTCCTAAAGCCTAACTTGTGGTGAATAAAAACGTCTGGACACAACACATAAAATACAGAAACACGCCATCTCAGTAAAAGTTAAGATGGACCACCTAGTAAGGGAAGGTGGGTATGTCATTATGTGCTTTTTTTATTCCTTTAGGCTGCATTGGAATCTCTTCATCGGAATTAAATCGTCTGATGTCAGGTGGTATAAAGTTAATAATTCCTAATTCACGGCCACAGAATTAGTCATGATATTTCTAGCCTTTTACATGGGGATCAGTTTCTTTGAAGTGAATAAAATTGTCTGATGTCAGTCCGAATATCAAACACTTGGTGCTTCCCTGCATTCCTAAAAGCGAGGCTACTGCATAGGCTTTCAGTTTGCGATCCTGGTGCAACTCCAGCAACAGAAGGTGTGCTGATATTGGGATAAGCGTATACACAGCCAACTGACACGAAACTCTCCCAGGTAGATACAATAGACTGTATGCTCATCCCCGTTCCCTTTGTGCACATGATCAAAGGATGTAGAATTATAGAAAGCCCTTCAGTATGATCTTTCTTTTACATTTGTACTACATCCAGACGGTTTTATTTAGCTTAGCCTAGGGAGATCCTTTGTTGTTGTTGTTACTGTTATTGTCGTTGTTAAGTCCATTATGTCTGACGAAGTAGAAACCATCAACCACAGGCAAGCCGCTGCCTTTGCAGGGCCGTTCTGTGATCCATTGTAGTGAGGTTATAGCATAAAATAACTCTTTCACTACGAAAGTTCTTCTTAACAGGAATAATTTAAGAAAATAGTCACCGTGTTGCAGGGCTTGTTTGTAAACCTTAGCAAATGATCAAAATGAAAAATAGATGTCTTCGTAGTTAAGGGGTTTCTGTCCTTCTATCTGTGCCTTCACCTACAGCTTCCTTTCTGGTCGTTCTATAGCCGCTGTTGTAGACGGCCATCGTTCTTCTCCTAGATCTATGAACAGTGGTGTTCCTCAGGGCTCTGTCCTATCACCAACTCTCTTCCTTTTATTTATCAATGACCTTTTAAGCTGCACATCGAACCCTATCCACTCGAACGCTGATGATTCCACCCTTCAGCTTTCCATTCGGTTCCCGCAAAGCCCATCCCAGCAGTTACTTCAACACAAAGGGATGAGGCTATGGCACACCTAATGTCTGACTTGATTCGTATCTCTGACTGGGGTAAAAATATCCTTGTTGTTTTTAATGCATCAAAGACTCAGTTTTTGCACCTATCGACCTGACAGAATCTTCCACAGGAGTACCCACTAATGTTTAATAATATCCACCTCAAGGCTGCAACATCCTTGAACATGCCTGGGGTTTCATTCACTTGGGATTTATCTTGGAAAGATCATATTACATCTCTTGTAAAATCAGCTTCCGAGATATTAGGTGTGCTAAGCCGACTCCGTACGTTCTTTACCCCTGCACAGTTGTTGACTTTATACACGGGTTTTATTCGCCCCTGTTTAGAGTACAACTGTCATGTATGGGGAGGCTCTTCTCAGTAGGGCTTTTCGTCCCATTAACTCTCTCTCTCTTATTGGCTCCCTTCAACGTATGTCTCTTCGTCGCACTGTTGCCTCTTTATCTCATTTCTGTTGCTACTTCCATGGTCACTGCTTCTCTGAACTGTCTGTCTGCATTCCTCCACCTCTACAACGGGCGCGTAGCACCCGTCTAGCAACAAATTCTCATCCCTTTTCTGTCCAGCTCTCTAATGCAAGAGTTAACCGTTACTCCCAGTCCTTCATTTATGCAACAGTCAATTCTGGAACTGTCTCCCTCTATCTGTATTTCCTACTTCCTATAATCTCCAGTCTTTCAAACGCAGTGTGTCCAGGCATCTCGAAATGAACAAATCTTGAATTTGGCTCACTGTTGTATTGTTTTTTTTTTTTTTTTTCTTGGAAGGAATTGTTTGTGGGCTCCTAGCCTTTGGTTCCTTCTTACTCGCATTAAAAAAAAAACTGTTATTCCCTGTGACGACGTGTTTGTTTGTGTGTGTGTGTGTGTGTGTGTGTGTGTGTGTGTGTGTGTGAGAGAGAGAGAGAGAGAGAGAGAGAGAGAGAGAGAGAGAGAGAGTTTCATACATGAGGAGGCATTAACTTCGTCAAGAAATTCGCAGTCAGCACAGTTAAATTTGTGTGGTCTCTCGTCCCCAAACTACAACAAGGTTGGTTTTGTTCATCGCCAAAAATAAACCTCGTGGCAGCACAGTGTGATGGCAGTTGGTTTTGCCTGCATCCCCTCGGCAACACTCTGAACAAGACAACTCACTGATGCAAGGAAAATGAAGTCAGAGCCATGTTTATGCAAGCTGAAGGTACAAGTTCCGTTGATTGGAAAATGCACTAGTATTTTGGGTTAGTGTTCTTTGTCATGTATGCTGGAATGTAACCTATTCTTTTAGAGGACGTCTTTTTTTTATTTGTATTCACACTGCCACTCTACCATTTTATTCAGCTTAAGAAAAACTATCCATTAAGTTAGGACTATCATCGTAAAATTTAATTCTGCATAGGAGAGATGTCTGGGACTAAGAGGGTTTAACCATTTTCATTTACCATTTCTGACTAAATATTTCTTTTCTTCCGGTGTATCAATCGTGAGGACCGTGAAAACCTGAGGACGAGGGCACCAGGCACACCCCAAAAATTCTCTTCTCGGCTAATTTTCACCATTCATAAGTGTATTTATCGCCATAAAACCTACATCATCGTCTTTGTCGATGTTTTTTCCAGCTGATATGCATGAAAAATAGGGGAGGACATCAAATACTAGCACATTAATAATACACTGTGCGTGAGTATATATTTTCCTTGCTTTAAGGTCCTAGTATTTGATTTCCCCCCCTATTTTTCATGCATATCAGCTGGAAAAAACATCGACAAAGACGATGATGTAGGTTTTATGGCGATGAATACACTTATGAATGGTGAAAATTAGCCGAGAAGAGAATTTTTGGGGTGTGCCTGGTGCCCTCGTCCTCAGGTTTTCACGGTCCTCACGATTTAATGATACACCGGCTGTCGCCAGACCATATTATTCAGCACTGGGAAGACCCTCCTGCTATAGGGTATAATTTAGGAATAAAAGAGGTTGTTTCTAAGCCCGTCATCACAAGGGTCTCCTAAGTTGAATAAAATTGTTTAGCGTTAGAGAAAGTATAAGCAAAGGTGACGACGCAATAGAAAGGATATGTAGTGTAAAGACTTCATTTTAACCCACTTTTCCATGTATGTTCCCTTCTCGCTAGGAAGAAAAAGGAAAAATAAGATGGCATCGTAATGTATAGCGTAAATTCATCTTCATTTCAAGTTAGCCTTTCCCCATCTCGCGGCTGCCCCACCTCCTTCCCACGTCTTTGTCTCTTACCTGTCCCCTCCCCTTCCCCGCTTTGATCACTCCGTCCCCTAGTTATCTCCCCTCCCCCCATCTTCGTGCATCAGCTCCTTTCCTTATTCCCCGCTTCATCCTTCCATCCCCCTACCCCCTGCTTCATCTTTACATCCCCCTACCCCCCGCTTCATCCTTCCATCCTCCTGTCCCCCGCTTCACCCTTCCATCCCTCTACCCTCCGCTTCATCCTTCCCAGTGCTGGGAACTCTACTAATAAAAAGCAGCGGCGCTCCCATTTCCGTTACTAGCTCGAAAAAGTAGTGGCGTTACTGGTTTCGCTACTTGATACGAAATGTGGCGGCGCTTCCGCTACTTTGGATAAGAAAAACGTACAGGAAGGAAAGGTTAACAAAAATCTGTGATATAGCAAATCACTATATACTGTTTTGATAATATTAGTCAGTCTGAGTGGTTATGTTGTGTACCAGTAATGTCAGTATACTGTATACTTATACTGAAAAAAAAAAAATCATCATATAAATGTCGGTGTCAATTTAATGAAGCTTAGAGCCGAAGGTACAGGAAAAATCTGTTTACTGTATAATGTAACAAATGTTCTTTTACATTGTTACCTAGTATACCTACTGAAAGTAACATACGTAAATAGCAGGCAAAAAAATGTGGCCTACCATTGATATATATTATATAGATTTATTATATTTTCAGTGATACCTATTTAAGATATGCACGAAAACGAAAGTAAAAATGAAATGGGACATTCTTTTAATGGCTGTTTATACAACAGCACTGTTTTCTTCCCATTACTTTAAACTGAAAATAACATACTGTTACGAAATAATAACGTAGTGAGTAAGAATTAGTCTGAAGGAGAGAGTGAGGGAGAGAGCGGAAGTTAGAGACGGGAATAGTTAGAGGTGTGTGTGTGTGTGTGTGTGTGTGTGTGTGTGTGTGTGTGTGTGTGTGTGTTAGCATTGCCTACATCTAGCTGACATCCTTAATTGACAGAATTGACGAAAGTATTATTTTCCGTCATTAATAAATACAACCAAACTGTCAGCATATCTGTATGTACTCACGACTCCGGACCTGTATTCGTCGCGTGAGTAGCGAGGAGCGCGGTAACGCTTGGGTAGGGCCAAAAAAGTAGCGGCGCTCTCAGTTCCGCTACTGGCTACAAAAAGTAATGGCGTTACCACCATCGCTTTTAAAATAGTAGCGGCGCTATTCACAGCTCTGATCCTTCCATCCTTCTGTCCCCCGCTTCACCCTTCCATCCCCCTACCCTCCGCGTCATCCTTCCATCCCCCTACCCCTCGCTTCATCTTTCCATCCCCTTATCCCCCGTTTCCTCATGCTTTCCCAGGTCACCCCTTCCTCACCCCTGCTTCCCTCACCCCAGCCCTGTTAGAGCCCCATAAAATAACGTTCGACGTGATTGGTTCCTCGTGAGCCAGGCCAAAGGTAAACAATGAGCATTTTTAGTACCCTGCAAACCTTTACCTACACTCCCGTTAATCCAGCACTGAAACAAATTGCGTCTGTCGTGTATATTGCTGGAAATCGTGACTCTGATTGGGTATTACCTGATGTTAATTAATTTCCGTTTGACTTAGCTGCCGTTTATGGATCAGTGCGATTTTCAGTTATTGTGTAACTTGAAGGGAGTCATTCTACAAAATATATTGTGATTAATGCCAATGCAATACTACTAAATGTCCGTAGCAGTTCCCTTATATATATATATATATATATATATATATATATATATATATATATATATATATATATATATATATATATATAAAACTGAATAGAGGAAGGAAAAACAAATTAATGAAAAATAAATAATTCATACACGAGATTGCTGGCGTCCTCCATTCATAAAAAGTGTATAACAGCTGGACTTGAACAGCTGTAAAGTGAATTTTGTGGGGAAACAACTCCGGGGAAACGAGTTCCAGAGAAATGCAGTTCGGGGAATAAAAGAATTTTGATAGACAGTTCTGCAATATGGCTGTGTGACATTCAAACCATGAGCGCTACCAGATGCCCGTGTAGCAAGAGGGAAGGCATGGAGAGGTGGCACAGGGACGCAACTTCGTCTGAGCATTTGCCATAAAAGTATCTGTAAATTATTGCAAGAGAGACAACATTCCTTCTTACTTGTAGGGGAGGTAATATAATTGAAATAGCAGGGTTATTAATAATTCCAACAAGTTTCTTCTGAAAATTGTCTAGTTGTTTTAGTGCTACCTCTCCACGTCCATTCCACAAGGGCGAGCGATGCTTTAACTGAGAGCCCACATGACTTATAAAGTTACCATTGTAAATTAAATTGTACCGTCAGGCACTAGTATTATCAGAAACTAGTACACACACACACACACACACACACACACACACACACCATCATCATCATCATCATCATCATCATCATCATCATCATCATCATCATTCATCATCATCATCATCCGGACCTCCTTTCCCACCCAAGGGTAGGGTGAGGAGTAGCAGTGTCCAGACAGCACAAACTTGCCCTATCCAAATAGGCCACACTTCCATTCTCTCATCTTTCAAGACCCCAGAATCCTAGCTGTACCGGATACGCCAAAAACATTCACCACATTCTGCAGCTTCACACATACGTATCCGATTGAGTCACTCAAAAGGGGTGCCAGAATCCCTGATCAAGCACTTCTCCTCACAACATTCATCCAGCCAGCTCGTTCTCTTGTCAGTTCCCTAGCCTCACCGACTTCCAAACCTCTCTTCCTCAAAATTAATACTCATCCACCATATCTCTCCACCTTCTCCTTGGCCTACATCGCCTCCTCCCTCCCTCAAATTTGCTCAGGTATACCTTTTTCACCACTCTATTGTTATCCATTCTTACCACATGATCATACCATCTCAGAACACTCTCCTCGATTCTGGTGTCCACCGACTTCCTCACTCCACACCATTCACGAATCACATTATTTCGCATCCTATCCACCCTCTGTACTCCACATACATTCCTCAGCAGTCCTATCTCCACTGCTCTTACTCTTGACTTTTCATTTTCATGCCACATCATAGTCTCCCACCCATTTGTTGAAGTTGGCACTAACACTCCCTCATGTAAGCCTCGTGCAGCTGCAACACTCAAGCCTCTGTTTCTTATCAAGGCCTTCATTGCACCAGCTACTGTTCTTCCTTGTGTCACTCTACTTTCAACTTCTTTTGCACATTTTCCTCTCTTTTCTATCACTGTACCCAAGTATTTGAACTCTCTCACCAATTCCAGTCTCTCTCCTTTCATTGTGACATCACACTGGGAGTCACCTTCTGTCTCAGTAACCATCACTTTACTCTTCTCTACATTTACTCTCAAGACACGACGCTCACAGACATCAGCAAAACTCTGTAGTAGCCTACCAAGTACTTGCAAGCAGTACTGCATCATCAGCATACAACAAATTTGAGATATTCCATCCATCACCATTCATTACCAACGCCATCCCTCTCTCCATTACTCGTGTTTTCACTTCTCTCATCACCCCATCCATATATATATTGAACAACCATGGGGACATCACACCACTTGTCGCACGCCCACACCGATCTTGAACCATTCACTTAGATGCCCATTAACCCTTACACATGCTTCGCTACCATAATAAAAACTCTTGACAGCACCTAGCAGCTTACCATCTACACCATACATACGCAAAACTTTCCACAATCCCTCTCTGTCTACTTTGTCATATGCTTTTTCCAGATCCATGAATGCCATAAACCCTTGTGGTCATTCTCACAAGCCTTCTCTGGTATCTGTCTCACTGCAAATACTTGATCCATACATCCTCTGCCACTCCTTAAGCCACCCTGTTCATCACTCACTAGGACTTCTGATATCTCTCTTTATAATAATTCTTCCATATGCCTACCCTACCACACTCAATAAACTCTTCCCACGATAATTCTTGCACTTGCTTCGCTCACCTTTATTTTTGTACGGGGGTACAATCACAGCCTTTTTCCACTCTGCAGGAACAGTTTCACTCATCCATGTCTTCTTACATATCTCCAACAAGCACTTCATTCCACTGTCTCCACTACACTTAAGCATCTCCGCATACATCTTATCAACCCCAGCTGCTTTCCCATTTTTCAGCCGTTTCAAAGCGCTCTTCACCTGTGCGAGTGTCACGTCTCCTGGCACTGCATTCCTTCTCTGCACACCCCCATAACCAGTCATGTTTACAGCCGCTCTGCTCTTTCTATTCCCATTCATCAGGCTTGCAAAATATTCTTTCCATCTGGTCATTACTTCATCCCATGGTGTCTTTTTTTTTTTTTTTTTTTTCATTGAACATAGATCTCTCTTCCCATTCTCACTCTTTCTCAATCTGACCTTCCTTGTTCGTCTCTTTTTCTTTTGTGTTTCAGTTTTTTTAGTAACGTTCAGCAGCCTCTCCTCTGCGTCTCTCTCTCTCTCTCTCTCTCTCTCTCTCTCTCTCTCTCTCTCTCTCTCTCTCTCTCACACACACACACACACACACGCATTCTGTACACTATAGACCAGGTAGTAGTTCAACGCCTCAGGGTTGGAAGAGAGTCGGTCAGCTTTTTACTTTGCGATACACGGAGCCTCGTCAGGGACAGGAGAGAGAGAGAGAGAGAGAGAGAGAGAGAGAGAGAGAGCGTCAGTATTTGAAAATAAAGGTTAGGTAAAAAAGGCTTATGTATAATAAAATATGTCCGAATAAAAGCAGACAGTTGCCAACCATCTTCCTCCTTTCTGTTCCCTCGCCTTTATTTTTTATTTACTCACACCTTCTGCCGTAACTCCGTGTTGTATCTGTTTACAATCTTCGTCACGTTATCTTCATACTTCATTTGTTCATCTCCTCCTTTCCTTTTTCTACAGTTTTCCAAATGCCTTTTTCCTCTTCCTTTTCTTTCTCATCCATCAGTCATTTTTAACTTTCTTT
This sequence comes from Coenobita brevimanus, assembly GCF_032717465.1. Taxonomy (NCBI): domain Eukaryota; kingdom Metazoa; phylum Arthropoda; class Malacostraca; order Decapoda; family Coenobitidae; genus Coenobita; species Coenobita brevimanus. The sequence goes on along the minus strand of NC_137024.1, from coordinate 9,758,559 downwards.
GTACCAGGGGCCTCTTCCGTGTGTGTGTGTGTGTGTGTGTGTGTGTGTGTGTGTGTGTGTGTGTGGCGCTGAAAGGTTCAGCGAAACAAAAGTGAAGAGGGGGATCGAAGTGAGAGGAGGAAAAATATGGTGCGGAGATGCAGGGTGAGAGCAGAGAGAACAAGGTGAGGTAAGATGAGGCGAGACTGAGGTGAGGTGAAAATGTCAGTTGATATGAGTAGGAAGTGTACTACGGAAAGCATACAGCAGCGCATCATTTCGTTCTTTGAAGAGTGTTTGTTGCAGAGATGACTGGGACTGTAGTAAGTTTTGTTATTCAAGAAGTAAGGGTAATATGAACCATGAAGGTTCCCCTCATCCACCGATCCCTCCAGACGAAGCTGAACGGGAAGAGTGAGAAGGACCGCCAATCAGTAAAGGAAAACTGGTGGAGTTTTGTGTGAGGCGAGACTGAAGGGTAGGGGCAGAGTGAAGTGAGATGAGAGTTTGAGGAGAACTGAGGTGAGGTGAGAGTATGAGGAGAGGTGAAAGTATGAGGAGAGGTGAGAGTATGAAGTGAGATGAGAGTATTAGGTAGCGTGAGAGTATTTGGTGATGCGAATGGATGAGGTGAGGTGAGAGGAGAGAGCAGGGTGTTGGAGACAAGGTGAGGTTTTTAGAAGGCTGAAGTGTAGTGTGAGTTCGAGAGAGAGAGACAGGGAGAGAGAAATACCGGTATATACTGAATATATATATATATATATATATATATATATATATATATATATATATATATATATATATATATATATATATATATATATATATATATATATATATATATATATATATATATATATATATATATATATATATATATATATATATATATATATATATATATATATATATATAGCCTCTGTAGTACAGTGGTAAAGTGTGCGTTTTCGTACACTGAAGAACGAGGGTTCGCGTCCCGCCAGGGTAATTAATTTTGTGAGCGTTCTTCTGGCCACGTACTGCATTGGCGGACATAAGGGGTGCTGTGGTTGAACCAGTGTCGCATAGTATAAAGCAGTGGTTCTTAACCTTTTTTCTTGGCGACCCAAAATCCATAAGATGGTCTATATGGCTACCCAAACCCTCGTAAACTTGCTCTGCACCAGAACTGAAACAAACATATGTGTCATATCATGTGACTAAAACCAAAGTAATGTTTCAATATTTTATTGGTCATAATAAATAAATTTTATTTTTATTATATGTACTTCCTAAGAACTAAAATATCAACACATTTTGGTAGGAAAAAAATAAATTGAAGATCAGAAAATCAAAATAATTCATTCATATTCATGATACACCTATTTACTCTGACCATTAAGGAAAGAGTCACTATTTTGGATGTTGTCTGAGACATAAAGTACTATAATCAGTGAGATCCCAGGCACTGAAAAGTTTCAATCAGCTTCTAAAACCGGCGTGATTTAGATGACAGACTGCATCTTAGGTCATGCTCTGGTTGTAGACGGTTTCTGTACTTTGTGAGTGCAGAAAATCCTGTCTCACACAGATGAGTTGTAGCAAAGGGAAGGAGTGCTTTCAGGGCTTCACCTCCAAGAATTTTCTTTTCTTTGTAAACTCTGATCCAGAATGAGCTCAGTGATTCGTTTTGTTTCCTGCAATCATAACGAAGTGTTTCATCATTCTGAACCTCGATGGTCTTACCTAGGCATATTTCATCACATTCTCAGGAATGTAGTGAAAAACTCTTCGATTAGTCTGGAGATATGTTCCACAATGATGCTTTGGACCTGGGTAAGAGAAAATTTTTCGTCTTCCAGAAATTCACTCAAAGATGGAACGACACAGTCTTCCCAGTCTCAGTTTTACTCTTCCACAGCTTCAGTTTCCCCTTGAATGCAGTTACCTTCTCTGACAGCCCAACTAATGTCTGATCGTGACCTAGCATTGAAATGTTCAAGGCGTTAATCTCAGCAAAGATATCTGCAAGGTAAGCCAATTGCATCACCTACTTTGAATCAGAGAATCTTTGGGCCCAGTGAATGATTCTTTTTTGCTAGAAATATCTCAGTCTCGTTCCGCATTTCAAGCAACCGTTGGAGCACCCTTCCTCGTGACAGCCACCTAACCTCAGAGTGGTACAACACGTGTACATGTTCTGAACCAAAATCAAAACACATCCGACTGATGATCCTGGAGGGCACAGCCCTAGATTAATGAAACTGACTACCTGGATGACTTCCTGCATCACTTTCTGTAACTCAGGTGACAACCCCTGAGAAGCAAGATTCTCACGGTGAAGGAGACAGTGAACAATCAGCACGAATGGACTTTCTTCTTTAACTCTAGCAATGAAGCCATGACGTACTGTCAGCATTGCTGGTGCACAGTCACAACAAACATAAAACACTGATTCCACTGAAGCCCTTCTTCCTTGAAGAATGAGTCCCCAGTACTGAAAATATCTTCCCTGGTTGTGGTTGTGTGTAATGGCCGACAGAACAGAAATTCCTCTTCCATGTCTTCTGGACCTCGGTACCGTACGTAAGCCATGAGCTGGGCTTCATTACTCCGAAATGAAAACGGTTAAGTTTTAAAATATAAAATGTACAGTACCGGTACTCTACTCCCAGTTGTGTGCATGGGAATAATCTTTTTTTAAGCCAAATGCAATCGCCTACTGTAGGGGAGAGAGAGAGAGAATGTAAAGTGTGATGTATCGACAAGTACGGTAATATGTTAAAAAGCAATAGTATACAACATTAATAATATCAGTAATATATTTGTCTCTTGGCGACCCACTCCAAATGGCTTGCCGACCCAAATTTGGGTTGCGACCAATAGGTTAAGAACCACTGGCTTAGGGGATGTGTGTGGTAGTGAAGGGGTAATGAAGGCTTCAGCTCTTAAAGTCAAACCAGAATTTAAGACAGTCGCCTGAAGGTAGCAAGAATGAAATGGATACCACGATATCGGAGTGAAGGGGAATAAATATTGGATCCCAAAAGGGAGGACGAAATTCTAGTGTTTGACAAAAGTTCGTAATGCATGTAACAATATAACATCGTGTCTGGCCTCTCAGCATCGTTGGAGACCGCACTCTGATAGAACGTGCGTTGATCTCATCGTATAACTTTAGACGTTTAAATGACAGTGGAAAATAGTGACCTTGTCTACACCGTCACGTTCTGTTATCAATGCCGCTGTCAAGTTTAAGTCTCGTCGGCCCGGGATTTCTTTTACTTCTTCCATATTTATTCAATTTTGCTTCTGACACGTAATTTTTGCAGATATATTTTTATTATACCCTTGGTATATCAAGATATTTTTATTCAGCCTAGAGAGAACTGTGAAAGGGTTAACAAAAGCTAGATAGTTCTAAAAGTCTGGAAAGGCATGATTGAAGCAAGGCATCGTGATGAAGGCATTAGAATTTAATTTTCTATTACAGATGTAACTTACTTCCGTATTAAAATAAGAGTAATTATACAAAAGAGATTATTAAGGTGTAATAAGCGACATGCCTCCTATTAAGGTCTTGAGAAGGTCCTTGCAGCTGATGTCAAGTACCTTAACCTAATCACTATAACGTCTTTAATGTTTTGTTCTTGCTATCTCTGTTCTCTTGCTTTGTTTTTTTCTTGGAGGGAGCACTTTGTAGGCCTCTAGCCTTTGTGTTCTTTCTTCAGCGCATAAAAAAAGACAGTTTTTCTCTGCTTAATGTACATATACTGTATCTATCTGTGCAGGTAAGATGTAACCTTCCTTAACTCCTTCACGGCTAAGATCCTTTCCTAATCTGAGCAAAACCGTCTGGAATTATCAAGAATGAAAAATAAAGGATATTCTCGGTTTAGTAGTGTTAATCACATAGGATATTACAGAGACCTTCATGTATGTTAATAGTTTTATACACACACACACACACACACACACACACACACACACACACACACACACTCACATATAGATAGATGGATAGATAGATAGATTTATTACTGTATTTATTTACATATCTATTTATATATTTATTATTTATCTATCTATCTATCTATCCATTTATCTATCTACTTCGTATCTATATCTATCTATCTTATATCTATCTGTCTATCTATCTATCTATCTATCTATCTATCTATCTATCTATATATATATATATATATATATATATATATATATATATATATATATATATATAGTCTATGAAAATCTCTGACAACCCACTTATTTCGTCGGTTAAGGTAGCTCCCTAGCACCTCGTCCTCAGTGATTTATTTCTGGATGTAATACTGTAAGGATTATGCAACCTAGAAGAAGGCAGTGAATTGTTATAAACAAATGAATCACACAGGAAGAGGAGTTAGGGACCTTCCTCAACCAAGGAAGGGAGAAAGGAAGGAATTATTAAGAACTAGCACCAAGTCATAAAATGGATATATGGCACTAAGGTTGATGCTGACGTGATTTTGTCGATGAAAATGCTTATTGATGAACCGGTTTGGCGTTAAAGCACAGGGAGGAAGGGAGGAAGGGTCAGTGTCAAAGGGAGTCCATAAACTGTCCATGGCCGCCATGGACAATATCCATCGCTGCTGGCGACTGGGGTCATGGCTTCATGGAATTTGTTTGTAGGGAGGCCTGACACAGCACACCCCTTGCCCGGCTCAGGCTATTACTACCTGGGGACCAGTTTGCTGCTGATCACAGGCAGTGAACCTGCCTAGTATGGTTGCACATGACAAGTATAAGTCTAAGATGATGATTGCGAGAGGAACACTTTTCGTCTGATCCCTAACAGTGAACCTGCCTAGTATGGTTGCACCTGCCTAGTATAGCTCCACTGATCACTGGGATACACGAGCTTCTCCGCCACGGCAAGGCAGTGTTCCTTCGGAGAAGATTTTGGGGTTGTTAGAGTAAAACAGGATTAAAACGTCTTGAAAGAGTAAACACAGGTGACGTAAATCATTTGGCAGCAGCTTAAACGGAGTAGTTAAGATTTTTTAACCCGTAAAGGGTTAAATTTTAGTGATGGATCTCAATGAGGCCATTTCTGACTATGTGTGGTGGAATTCCTCTGTCCTCTCTCTTACGATGCACTTGGGACTCCGGGGATTCTTCTCAGTTCCCTGTCATACGGTGTACTGGGAAGTCTGGAGATTCCTCTCAATGATTTCTTCATTTATGTGAGACTCCTTTTGACCCTCCTTTCTTACTGACCCTGCACGGATGAGCCCTCTTTCTTGATCCTGGGGCTTCCTGACACACCCGGGGCCCCTGATGGCCATCATCCGGGGCCACTTTCATGCCCCCAGTGTGGCCATTCTCAGGCTCTGGGTAAGTATATAACGCCTTTGGATCCACGTACATATCTTCGGTACCATCACCCACCGAGTACAGAGACTTGTTGGCCGGCTGCGGCACTGGCTTCGTCCCCGTCCGTCTCCTCGCCACGATAATTTTGTTGCTGTCCATCACTTACGGTCAACAGGTAAATCTAACAAAATAACACTACTGTAACCTGGGTGGTAGTAATGAACTCAGTGTGTATATGGTACATCACTTTCATTATCCAAAGATAGTTTGTTCCAGGTTCACTCTCCAGCCGTATTTCAATGACATTTGGAATTAAAGACCAAGCATAACAGACCATAGGCGGGGGAGGCTGGACTGCGAATGAAGAGCTGAGAGGAAGGTTGGGTTCTGATGTACTAGTGTTATGATAAGAAGGGGAAAAATAGGATGGTCTGGGTGTGGGGAGCGACTGCAGGACGACAGTTGGGTGCGGAGGGAGAGAGATGTCAACAATGAAGGAAGAGTTTCGACTCGCAGAGAAAAAGACCTGGGACGAGGTCGTAGAGTGTGGCCTCAGGGATAAGGGACTAAATATAGAGGCTGCTAGAAACCGAGCAGCGTAGAGAGCCACCATTAAATAACCAAGACCGTCGTAGGCAAGCGTGTTGGAGCATTGATAAATGAACGAATGAACGAGAAAGCCCAGGAGGAATCTCACAAAAGCCATAATGGTTCTCCGTGTGACATCCAGTGAGGGGTGGCATCGACGGAGAGAAATCCATGCACCTCATCCCTGCTCAGTAAAGACCACTCATGTGTCTGTTTGCACCCGTGGTGGGAAAGGTTGTAGTTAAACCATTGCCACCCGCATACCAGTCAACATGTGACACCACTTTCTTATCCATGTACATCCCACTCCCTGCCCCACCACCACCTGCATCCCGTAAATTTACTTCTGCACAGCACCCCACCCTCATCTCATTTCTCCCTGTCCTTGTCAAAATATACAAGATCAATTTTTCTGACGCGTATACCGTCCTTCATTCAACCCCCATGTCGGAAGGTTTCCCCTTCCACCTAGAGAGACAGAGGCGACAACAGAAGAGGGACAGTTACGGGGAAGTGAACCCCATGAGAGATGTCAGGGAAGTATTCTCCAGTACTAATATGTAATCAGTGGGATGAGGGAAGCAGTGGAGGGAGGACGGCGAGGAAGAATGCTCAGATGAACAACCAAAACCTCACCGTCCGTCACAGTAACATCCTCTCAGTCACCACCGCTGCATATTGCCGAAATGTAATACGTTTGGGTACTTTTGCTCCATCGGGAATGTCAAGGTTTGATTAGATTGATATGTTAGGGTAAGTTAGTGTAGTAATATTAGCTTAGTTTATGTTTACCGATAAAATACAGCCATCATCCAGGGAGGTGAGAACTTAGCCCGCGGTACTGAAATGACTTGTTGTGGCACCAGTTCAGTTGAACGTGAACCCACTGCACTGCAAGATGAAGGTGTCCTTCTCTTGCATTATTATTTCGGAAGATAGGCAGGGAGTTGAGCTGAGGGACGTTTTTATAACTGGAAGGTGGAGCAGCCTGGCTATATCGGTGCCATCACATGAAGGTGTCCCTCACTGAAATGAAGCCACTTCTCCCTCCCTCCCCCCTCACACACTGAACAACACAGTGACTAACGTCAGGCACCTTAGTGTCACAGAACAGACTCCGTGAACATAAATCAAGAAGAGATTTTGGGTGGCGCCCTGATGAAGTTGCCTGTTACCTGTGGTCCACTGGTGTCACGTCAAGATTGGTCCTTTCGTACCATTACGTATGTTTGCAGACTTAAAGCTGGACGGGTTCGATATTATGAGATCCATCTTAAATTATATAAAATCGCCAGTTGATAGTAAGCTAAAAAAAAAAAATCCTATTCGGTAAGTTAACATCGTAGGGGAAGTAAAAAAAAAAATAATAAAATGAAAAAAAAAAATAAGTTGTGCTACCGGGCCTCGAGCCTGGGTATTAGCTTTGCTGGGTGGGTCTGTCTAACACCCCACCCTTTCCCACCCCGCCAGATATTGGTGCGTAATGAATATTTGTTTGAAATTATTCATTCGTGGTGGCGGTCATTCGTCGTCTAAGGGAAAGCTTTTACATGCTTATTCCCTTCCCCCACCATCGGTCTTTCCTGTCCTGAATAATCAATCGCAGCCGTAGCAATAATATAATGTACATGATCATTGGGCTGTAGTTGACTTTGTTTTTGTCTGAAATAACTGTCCTTTTTTTCCCCTCTTCAACATCAGGAAGTTAATTTCACTCTTTGTAGTTCCACATAATTTTATTCAGCTTTGGGAAGACTTTTCGAATTCGAAAGGTTAGGTATTATCATCACTAAAGTGTTTTAACTCCAGCACTACCTATAATTACCATTTGTATCAGGTTAATACCGAGGTACAACTACCCCTAAATACGATGCAAGTCGCGAGAAAGTGCCATGGAAAGGATATCACGCGGTAGCACTGTCTTCTTCAGCCACTGAAGTATGTCACATCAGTTAATGAAGGACGAAAATATTGAAGTGAAGGTAAAAAAATAATATGTATTCTTCCCACATCAGAAAGCGGCTGTATTGTATTTAGTTTAGGAGAGTCTTTTTTACCTGTCGGTGACAGATGTGTCCTTCTTAGCCAAGCTAGCAATGGTAACGGTGTATAAATACAGGAATAAAAAAAAAAAATACAAACTATTTTTGGGGTACTTGTCTTTACAAACACATATATGATGAACCCGTAATCTCATGGATACTATACTATGATAATTTTACTGTCTGCGAGCGACGATGTTTATTGGAAACGATGGCTGTTGAGAAAAACGGTGACTCAGTGTGATATGCTGTTGAATGGAATGACGAGAAGCGGTGGATTAATTTTAAGAGCCCCAGGACAGCGAAAGAAATGAGCAGCAATTGTGACAGAACAGTGGGGAGACAGATGAGCTTTAGCTACGTTTTTGAAATAATAATAATAGTAATAGTAATAATAATAATAATAATAATAATAATAATAATAATAACAAAGAAAAATCAGTGGAAACAAACAGGCTTTAGGGTTCAAGGTAGATTGTTCATCCTGTTCTTCCATTACCGGGAGGGACACCACACAGATTACACTCTTGCGACCTTCAAGCGGATATATATTGTCCTAGTGAGGTGTATCCATCATATATCCTTTCGCTATAAAAGGTCCTGTTAGACTGAAAAATATTGCTTGGAGATAGTAAAAATAAACTAAGAAAAGACGTCTTTCCACTCAAGGTGGTCGCTCCAACGTATGTAAGGTAAAACCTATTTCGTCGTGTACCAAGTTTAGAAATGGCTGCAACTCCTGTCACGTGAAAAATAAGATAAACTAAAGAAAGCTAACATTATTATGAGGAAAAAAAAAAAAAAACTGCTTAAAGAGATTCAACTGGTGGTCATGAATGCGGACAGTGAGTTTCATGGCAGGTCTCAGTTCCCGCCCAGCCATGAGAGTGAGAAAATGGAAGAATGGAAGTAAATGAGTGCAGCAATTAACATTTTCTTTACAAAAGAGGTACTGAGCATCGGATTTCGGCTGATGTCAGACGATTATACTTAAGAGAAATCCACGGAATGAGAAGTGTTTAAGGCAAACATGATTAATGATTTGGCCGAAATTAAAGAACTTCGTACTTTATTTTAATAAAAGATCAAAGAGGTGTGAGAGGGACAGTTCATTGTTTCAGCTCAGGATCCATTCCGTCCATGTAACTTTATATTGCATGATCCCCCACCACACACACACACACACACACACACACACACACACACCGCTCGCTGGTGCAGTGGTAACGTTCTCGCTTGCCAACTGGTGGACGGGAGTTCGCGACTCGCTCAGGTTGCAAAAAGTTTCACTGACGAAGTGGATGGTTACTGTCCCTCTTGAGCAAGGGGACGGGTGTTTGCGTGTGTGAAGGTCACAGTCTTGCCCTTAGATCGGACTATATGAGCTTTCAGCTCCCTCCAGTGAGGGTAAAAGCTGTCGATCACGACCATCAAGTGATCCTAACCGACCCGGTGAATTACACACACACACACACACACACACACACACACACAAATGATACAGAATGCCTCAGTAATAACCCCACTCCTCCACCGACAATACAATTCACTAACACATACCCGGTAAGTCCCAAAAACACACAGCTACCACAGCCATTCAACCCTCTCATCAAACTACCGTACATCCTCCATGAACCACCACCCAGACATCCACCCCTCAGATTCTACCCTACCCAGAGAGACACCAGGGCACTTAGGCAGACTAAGATGTGATCCTCGCTCTTCCCTGCTACAATACCAACCACACGTAGAACTCCTTAAAAATCCACTATACTCACACTGCAGTCCAGCCCCCCCCCCCCACACATACACTCACACAGCACAACATACTAACCCCAGGCATCTCTGTCACAACACAGACCCCTTCAACATAGCAAAAGATCTCTGGTATACCCCTGATGTGTCTGGTTACCTATGGTTCACTCGTTTTAAGTCAAGATTAATCCATTCCTATTATTACGTATTTCTGTTGATATGCAGGTGGACGGGCTGCATACAGTACACTGTATTCTTCACCAGTTCTTCTACATACAAAGATCTTTCTTAAGTTGCAGAGAATCGCCTGCTGGTAGTAAAAAAAGCTTTTCAGTGAGATAATATCGTAGAGTAAGAAAAAGAAATTGTTGTTCTACCCGGCCTCAAGCCTGGGTATTACCTTTGCTTTGGCTCTAACATCCTTTCCTTTCCCATCCCGCCAGATATCAGTGCGTAGTGATTATTTGCTGGAAATTATTCACTCATGGGGGCGGTCATTCGTCGTCCAAAGAGTAGCATTTACGTGCTTATCCCCTTCTTCCATCAAGGCTTTCTCATGTACCTAATAGTCGTGGCCTTAGCAATAAAAGAATACATTAGGTCATCGGATTGTAGTTCACTTTGGTTTTGTCTCAAACAACTGTCATATAACCCTCTTCAGCAAGAGGAAGTAAATTTCATTCTTTGTAGCTCCATATAATTTTAATCAGCTTTCTAGAAACATATCGAAATGTAGTGTATGGCCTTTATTCTTTTCATCACTATATTTTGTTACCTCTATAACTACCTAAAATTACCACCACTCCCTATTCAACACTGAGATACAGTATGAAACTACCACATAAACACGATGTTAGTCACGAAGTGCTGCGAAAAGGGTGTACTGCAGTAGCACTGTTTTTCAGCCACTGAAGTCCCATGTCGCAGATTGAAGGACGATAAATTTGGTGAAGTTTAGGTAAAGGAAATCTCATTAACATCCTTCCCTCGTTAAAAAAAAATATGTATATATCGTCAGGTGGAAGAGAAAAATTTAATTGAAATAAAAGGGTTTTCCACTTCACTCCGATGACGTATTTTTCACTTTATTCTTGGTACCTTCAGTCGATATTACTCAGTTTAGGAGATATTTTTCTAACAGGAAGAGGTTAGCTAAAGTCGTCATTTACACCTTCAATATTAGAAGCATGTCCAAAGTTCATGAAAACCGACTGATGGTGGCAAGGAGGAAATGAAAAAAGTACGTAATCTGATTAAGGGATAAAACCACAGACAAAGCAGTAAAAAAGAAAGAAAAAAAATACAAAGCAGGAAAAAAACTAAAATGTAGCCTTAATATGTATGTGATGCATTAACAGCGTGCAGGTAATATTTCTCATGTAGTTCTTCGGCAATGGGCTACTCCAAAATTACTCCCTTAATTTCCCTTCCTTCACACACTTCTTTCTCAAATATCTTTCTTCTTTGCATTATCTCCTTCACTTTCCCCTCACATGTCTCCCTGCTACCCATTCTTTTCCTTCCTCGCTTTTTTTTTTTTTCCACTCTTTACCTGCATTCACTTTGTCTTCCACATTTTCTTTAGTTGCTCCTTCATTTTTCGCTGCATCTGTCGTCTTTCTTATTACACATCTCCTTTTCCCTTCCTCATCTTCTTCAGTCATTGGCTGTCTCACATCTAACCCTTTCGATATTTCCTTCTTCTCCTTCCTGATTTTACCTTCCTTCTCTTCATATATTTTCTCCTTTAAATCATCCCAATCTCCATCTCTTACTGGTAAATGCCTCCCATCTTCAGTCCATTGCTTTTTGTCTTTCATTTATTTCTGGCTATATCCGCACTCTTCTTATATCCTTTTCCCGGCTTCCGTCCTTCTTGCATCACCTCTTTCTTCATAATCTTTCCATCTCATGTTTCCCGTTTCTCAGTCTCATTACCAAGCCTTGCTCCCTGCTCCTTTTCACCCTTTTCTCTCCTTTTCCTTTTTTATTCTAATTTCTTACCCTCCCTCATTCGCTACCTTTCTCTCCTCCATTTTTCCTCCAGGCTTCTTTCCCAACTTATCTCTCTTTTACCTTACCTCTCCTTCCCTACTTCCCTCTCCCCTTCCCTTCTCCCCTCTCCCCCTCCCTTCTACCTTCTCCCTTTCCCCTCCTTCCTTACTTTTTATCCTTCTTTACTTTTCCACTCTCCATTCTTTCTTCCATACATTCCCCTCCTTGCTTACATCGCCTTCCCATTTTTCCACCTCCCTCTCCTCATTTGCCTTCCCTTTCTCCTCCCTTCTCTCCCTCCTCCCTCTCCCCCTTCTTCCTTCCCTCCCTCTCCCCCTTCCTCCCTCCCTTCCTCTCCATCTTTACTTTCCTTCCTTCCCTCCTTCCTTTTCTACCTCCCTTTGCCGTTCTTACCCTACCTCCCTGCTTTTTTTCTCTACTTCCCTCACATCCGTTACCTCGTCTTCTTTCCTTTCTTCCATTTTCCCCCTTCTTCACAATTCATCATTCCTTTCCACCCTAACTTGCCTTCTTCACCCTTCCTTCTTTCTTCTTACTTTTCCTCCTTAACCTTTCCTACCCCTTCATCCTGAAGTATCTATTCTTCATTCCCCACCTGACCTCCCTCTCCCCATTTTTCCCACCCTCACTCCCTCCCCTCCACCTGATACACGGTTTTCCATTAAAACATGTTACTGGAAGTTGGAGATTGAAATGAAATGTGGGAAGGGAGAGCATTTATCGTCTCGGAAATTCAAAATCGAACGATGGAGTAAAAATTTTAATAACTTACATGAACATGTTTTCTTGGCTGTGGTCAGTGAAAACTTGTTTTTTTCTTTACCTTTAAACTTGAAAACTTGTATTTGGACCCGTAGGACAATTTTTTTTTTTTACATTTAAACTTGAAAACCTGTATTTGTACCCGTTGAACAAGATTTTTTTTTTTTACATTTGAACTTGAAAACCTGTATTTGTACCAGTAGCAGAAGACTTTTTTTTTTTTTTTTTTTTTACCTTTAAGTTAGAACAACTGTATCTGTACCTGTAGGGCAAGATTATTTTTTTTTTTTACATTTAAACTTGAAAACCTGTACACTATTTGTATGTGGAAGTTTATTTTTGTAGTAACATTTTCCCTGACGTACATATACGGAAAAAAATCTATACTACTTGGGAGGCAATGGAGAAGCGGTGTTGTGTTGGCTTAGTTCGGGTTTGGATGGCGCTTCATGATACTGTATTTATTTAATTATTCCTCTCTCTCTCTCTCGTGTGTGTGTTTATATATATCTATCTATCTATCTATCTATTGCCAGACGCCTCAATCCCGTTTGGGGTGGCCACAAACAAATCGCCTCCAAGTCGCCCTGTCCCCCGCCATTTCACTCCCCTGCTCCCAACTCACACCCCCCTCTCTCATATACCTCTCCACCCCATCTCTCCACCTCATCCTCGGCCTCCCCCTCCCTCTTTCCCCCTCCACCTCACTCACATACACTCTCTTCGTCAGTCTTTGACCCTCCATCCTCTCAACATGGCCAAACCACCTCAGTGTGTTCCTCATAACACTTCCTATCACATCCACATCAACACCACAACGCTCCTTTATATCCTCATTAGTCAGCCTATCTCTCCATGTGACTCCACAGGCTCCTCTTAAATAACTCATTTCCACGGCTCTCACTCTTGACTTGTGTCCTTCCAACAACGTCCAAGCTTCACTTCCGTACGTTAGAGTTGGTATCACAATACTGTCATGTAGTAACTTTTTCACTTCCATGCTCACTTCCCTGTTTCTTATCACTGCTTTCAAAGAACCAGCAACCTTTCTTCCCTGCTGTACCCTTTCAAGCACTTCACCCTCCAAACCTCCATCCTTACTCATCACACTACCCAAGTACTTAAACGTACTCACATTTTCCAATTCCTCACCATCCAACCTCGCTGTACATTCACTAACTTCACCTCTCTCAAAGACCATCACTTTACTCTTCCCTACATTCACCTTTAGATTCCGTTTCTTACACACTCTCTCAAACTCATCCACCAAGCCTTGCAGCTCCCCTTCGTCTTCACTCAACAACACGGTATCATCTGCAAACAACAGTACAGGGAGTTTCCAAACACTATCCTCTCTCACCAGGGCCACTCCAACATCCACTACCCTACCTTGTACCTCTTTTATTACCCCATCCATGTACAGATTGAACAACCACGGAGACATGACACATCCCTGTTTCAACCCAACTTTCAAAGAGAAAAATTCACTTAGTTCACCATCCACACGCACTGCAGCCTTCGCACCATCGTACATACTCTTCACAGCATTCAACAACTTCCCATCTATTCCATATATTCTTAACACTTTCCACAATCCTAGTCTATCCACCCTGTCATATGCTTTCTCCAAATCCATTAACGCCGCATACAACTTCTTTCCCTTCTCTAGAAGCTTTTCCACTAAAGATCTGAGAATGAATATCTGATCTACACAACCTCTTCCCTTCCTAAAGCCTCCCTGTTCTTCTCCAACTAATTTCTCTGTTCTTTCTCTAACTCTGTCAATAAGTATCCTACCATACACTTTTCCTATTATACTAAGAAGACAAATGCCCCTGTGATTACCACACACTTCTTTTATATATATATATATATATATATATATATATATATATATATATATATATATATATATATATATATATATATATATATATATATATTAATATGGTTGTATGTTTAATTTTTGTGATGTCTTGCCGTGTGTATGTGTGTGTATGTGTGTGTGTGGAGGGGGAGGTATAGTATTCTTGGTATGATGTTGGCTTGGTCTGTCTTGTTCTTTTACTGATGTGGTAGCAATGTGGTCCAGTAAGTGGTCTTGGTCTGCTGTACACTTGGACTGAATGTGTGCGGCTGTAATGTGGAGGATCAGTGTTGGTGGAGTGGGTTTGGTGGAGGTGTGAGAATGATTTAGGTGGGATATAGGGGTGAATCTGTTAATGGTGTCATGGTGGTGTATGTGTGATGTTGGTGTGAATCTGTTAATGGTGTCATAGTGGTGTAGATGTGATGTTGGTGTGAATCTGTTGTGTCATGGTGGTGTAGATGTGATGTAGGCGTGAATCATTAGTGTCATGGTGGTGTAGATGTGATGTTGGTGTGAATCTGTTAATGGTGTCATGGTGGTGTAGATGCGATGTGGGTGTGAAGATGTTGATGTTCTCATGATGTTTTGGTTGAAGTTAGTTTTGATCTGATATTGCTTTGGCATTAGTTTGCTGGAGGAGTGAGGTTGATTTAGGCTGGATGAGGTGTAGCTGTTTGTATTGTAAATCTATAATCTACATTAAAATGAAGCTGTTTGTGGTGAACAGGACACGGTATACCTCCAGACAGGTGGTGATGATGATGATGATGATGATGGAGTATCTGGGAACTAAATTTTGCACAGTGGTAGACCTCCTCCCAGCTCAGGCTTTAAGAAGGCCAGGATTGCCCTGTTCGTCAAATGGTTGCGGGATGAGGAGGGGACCTTTTTTTTTTTTTTTTTTTTTTTAATATCCAGGAACGCGTAATATTTCATAATGGCAGACCTACATCCGGACCGGGTTTTAGGTAGGCTGTGGCTCCTAACAGACGCTTCCTTCCCTCCGCACGATGGGGACGTTCCCTTGAGGTCCTTGACAACGGCCGTATGCACTGTCGTGGTTTTCGTTTATACATACGGAAATAAAAAGAAATTTTTCACATTAGTTGGCCCACAATGGGACCAGGTTTTCGGCAAGTGATCCAGGTAATTCTTTTTAACTCCCAACGCCAAGGCGGAAGTATTTCAGTGAGCGTGGTTGTATAACTCACCACATCATCTTGGCAGCGTGTATAAAAAAATGAAGGAAGTGTAATGCAAATCAAAACGTAGTTCCATTCGAAGAATGGCTCTAAAACAACAGCTCACTTAATTCAGAGAGCTGGGGACAAAAGTAATTTCTATTTGCTGTTTTACGTATGGGTGACTTGGAGGAATGAAATGATTCCTTGATACTTGCAAATAGGAAAAATGCGACTAGAGCACGAAAAGATCGATCGATCCATCGATATTGATAGACAGATAAACAGATGTTCTAGTTGTTACTACACACTAAGATATGAGAAGATTATGCTTGAACACCAGAAAAGTGATAGGTATTATCAATCCGTAATGGAAAATCGTTAATAAAATGCAAAATGCAGTTGGACACAGAAACACGTACGAGACAACGATTGTGAGGAGTGGAGTTAAATTAATATACTGGAGAGAGAGAGAGAGAGAGAGAGAGAGAGAGAGAGAGAGAGAGAGAGAGAGAGAGAGAGAGGAACAACTTCCCTTTAAACTGAGCGAGCATGCCAGGTACCACGCATACCTGAGTCAGGGAATTATAGAGTATGGTGCGTGTGGCTTTACCAAATCCTTGATCCAGCCCCGCTGAACCCACCATCACCATTTGTGTGACACCACTATAACTGCCAGCACGATCGGTAAAAAAAAAAAAAAAAAAAAAAAAAAAAAGTCAGAAGAAGAAAAGGATAACCGCAGTAAAGAGCAAAGAAAACATCCATCTTCTCTCATTCATATGGAAAACTAATGTGGAAATCATAACAGATGCTGACAACCATTGACCTTACCCTGTAACCTTGACCTTTGACTGGTTCTCTAAATCTAATCCCTTCATTTTTAACATTCCGTGAACTCCTTTACCAAGTTTAGTCCAAATCAGAAAAAATCTTTTTATGTTGACCTTCCCATGTGATCTTCACATATGACCGATTATTCTCAAAAACAGTTGGTCAGAGACCTGGTTCACCTTCAGTTATTCTTCTAATTCTATCTATCTATCTATTGCCAGACGCCTCAATCCCGTTTGAGGTAGCCACAAACAAATCGCCTCCAAGTCTCCCTGTCCCCCTCCATTTCACTGCCCTGCTTCCAACTCACACCCCCCTCTCTCATATACCTCTCCACCCCATCCCTCCATCTCATCCTCGGCCTCCCCCTCCCTCTTCCCCCCTCCACCTCACTCACATACACTCTCTTCGTCAGTCTTTCACCCTCCATCCTCTCCACATGGCCAAATCACCTCAGTGTGTTCCTCATAACGCTTATTTTTGTTAACTTTTAGATTAAGAAATCAAAAAATAAATAAAATCGTGATTTTTTTCTAGACAAAAAGTCAATGACTTAATCACATAGTTAAATCAGTTTGCTTTAATGCCAACCCTGCTTAGAACACCTTCCTTTATCTCTCACCGGACTGTTTCATTCAGTTCAGGAGAAGACTGCAGGAATTATACAACCTCCATCATCCTTGTCACAGTACGAGGTTTGTTTTCAGATCTGTTTAGAATAGAATATGGTGTGGCCATAACAGGAAGAGACATCTAAAAGACATGCTTGTAATTAAAGCGTCAACACTGTCGCCTTTGTTGTCAGAAGTGCAGTCAGTGGGTGTTTGGATTAGGTGTCAGGTTCTTGCAGGTGTTTTTGACCAACACGAATGTTATCACTGTCATCAACTGATTTATAACTAAAATCATTCATTCAGTGGTGTACACACACACACACACACACACACACACACACACACACACACACACACACACACACACACACACACACACACACCTGCAGAATTATGCGTGAATGTGTTGTGCTGGAGATGATGATTACTGTTACTATTCTTTCACCTTATAACATAATAATGGCCTTTGTTGCTATTGTATTAAAGACAGTTTCCCTTTGTGCCTTACAGGTACGTGGAGTTGTGGTTGCTTCCCAGTGCCAGCTGTGTTGGTGTGTGTAGGTATTGCTGCGTCTGACTGAGGTATGTTAATTTTTCATGTTGTGTTTGGTATCTTGACCACTGGGCTAAGACGCTGTGTATTGATGTTCAGTGGATCACCTTGCAGAGGATGAATTTACGCTCAGCCCTTACAGTTGCAGGTCGTTAGCGCTGCTTCTCTTCCATTTATCATGCCACCACTTAGGTATCGCATGCCTGCCAGTATTAAAGTTGGTTGATTTTTTATAATGCAGTTTATTGACAACATCAGGGATGTGTTGATGGCTTATCGGTGGGGTTACGGAAGAATACTGAAACTATCAACAACGCAGATTATATCCAAGTAGAATATCACCATCACACATTGGGATTCTAAGCTGAATGTGAGGGAGTTGTGAATGAATCTGATGTGAGTGAGAGTGGGTTGGTGGTGGGTGTGTGGGAGGGTGGGGTTAGTGAGGGGATGGAGTGAGTGGGAGGGTGGGATGAATGAGGTGAGATGAATGAGACGGTAAAGCGAGTGAGAGGGTGGAGTGAAGGGATGGGGTGAGTCGAGCGGTGGAGTGAGTCTAACGCTGGGGTGAGTCGAGCGGTGGAGTGAGTCTAACGCTGGGGTGAGTGAGAGGATGTGAAGAGGGAGTTTGAATGAGAGGGCCGGGATAGGATGAATATACTGGCAGATAGGAAAGAGGCAGCTGGGGAAAAAAAAAAAAAAAAAAAAAAGAGGAGAAATTAAGAGGCTGGTGAAACGAGAAATTGAAGAAGTTCGAGACAAAAAATAGGAACACACATTTTATATTGGATGTGGCGGATGTGTCAGTAAATGATGAAGTTGTTACAGTAAAAGTGGAAGAAGTTACGATATTGATGAAACGAGAAGTGACTGATGAGTAAAATCTGATATAAACATAGGCATCGCTACGCTGTTGCAACCCTTCATCTGACCAAGCACACCCCCTCACCTCCCTGCACACCTAACTAAGCGCATTACGGCCCTCAACCCCCCCCCCCCCCGCCCTCTGTATAACACAGAGACATTAAAACTTAATAAAATCAGTGGTATGGCATAGGGAAGTGCGATACGAAATAAAAAAAACCGCCACCATCATCACTATCACCATAATCAACACAACGAAGGCCTTACTGGCCTTGATTACCACCACCATCACCACCACGATCATCACTGCCACCGCCATCATCATTATCAGCACCACAATCATCACTACCACCATCATCATCACTGCTACCACCACCACCACTATTCACTGCCACCACCATCATCATAATCACCACCATCATCATCACTACCACCACCATCATCATCAACGCTACGCTGTTGCAACCCTCCACCTAACCACGCACATTACCCCCCCCCCACCTCTCTGCACACCTAACCAACTGCACAACGGACCTCCCCCGTCCCCCTTCTGTGTAACACAAAGACAACAGGTCGCATTGAAATCTCTCAGATTTTTTTTTTTTTTACTTTTTCACTAGTTTTAAAGAAAACTACTTAAGACACAGCATTCTGTCTATGAAAAGGCACCAGTTCACTATAAGTCACATAACTTTGTGAAATTTCATGACTCAGTAGTGGATACTCTTTGATTTATGGCTTGAGATTACCTGCTCAGGTCATGTTGAAGTCTCTGATCATTTTTTTTCTTCAAACAAACTACCTAAGACACAGCATTCTGACCATCAAATAGCACCAGTTCACTCTAAGAAACATAACTATGAAATTTCATGACGCTATAGTTCATACTTTCTGATAATTGTTCCGAAAACGAAATCTCTACCCCCGGCCAGCTGCCCAGCCACCCAGCTCTACACATGGACACAAGTGATAACAGTACCCTCCTTTGACTTCGTCAGATGGAGGTGAAAAAAAAAAAAAAAAAAAATAGAACGTGTGTATTAAGATGGAGAAGGAGTTTATGGAAGGATTAATGGATATTGTTCTTAACTGCTGCATGTACTCATTCAGAGGTCCTCTTCAAGCTGAGTCACAAAGACTTCATCCTAGTGAAAGAGTTAAGGCCACAGATTTATTGGGGTAGAGAGCTAAAAAGTGAAGGCGTATAAAGATAGTGGAAACGAGACACAGAAGGTGCAGAAGGCAATAGTGTGCTGAAGCGAAGAAAAAAATGGTTGACAGTAAAGGTGAAAGAAGTTAAAGAAGTGTTCAAGCAAGAAATGGAAGACGCCTGAAGGTTCAGATGAAAACATAGTGTGGTGCGAAGTGATGGCTTTAGCGAAATCAGTAATACTGAGATACTGACACAATAAGGGAATATATTGTTGTATTTCAACTGGGTTTCCTGAGGGAAAAGAAATGGTGAAATTTACGATTTCGAGAATATAGGGACAAAAGAGAGACAAACGAAGTACATCTTGTATTGATAGTGGGAGCACAGGAAAGCTAAACATATGGGAGAGTATAAGGAATGGGGATCCAAAATAAATGAAACTTAGTGGAAACTTGTGGGAGTCTATAATGGAGAGAGAAAGAAAAACCAAACAAAATTTTGAGTGTTTCTAAAATATGGAAATAAGTGGATATCAGGGAATGAAACGTGACGTTGTATAGCAAAATGGGCTCATACAGGGGCCAGAGAAAAATAAAAATGTGGAGATCAAGTTAGCTCAGACAGAAAGACACTTCCAAGGAATTCTAAACCCTGGGGACATGGAAACCAAAAAGAAATTAAACAAATAAGGACCTGTAATTACTGTGGACACCCAGGTACAGGCATTCGCAGGAATGAACTTTGTCGATGATGAAACCAGAGGAAAATGTAACACAAGCACCAAAATGAATGAAACCTACGGGGAGCAGTAATCTGTGTTAGGGCATTGTTTAAGCCAAAGAGGACTGTGAGCCCATCGGGAGGGGGCAGGGGAACTTAAGAGTCAGCGAAGGGAGTAAGAGTCAAAGCAGCTGAAACAAAGACAGAATGGAACAGATCCCCGGGGAGGCGTGGTGAAAGACAGTGAATGATGTGTGGAAAGAAGAGAGGAGGAGGGTAGGAGAGGGCAGAAAAATGAGGCGTAAAAGAGTAGAGGCAGAGAGAGAGAGAGAGAGAGAGAGAGAGAGAGAGAGTGTGTGTGTGTGTGTGTGTGTGTGTGTGTGTGTGTGTGTGTGTGTGTTTACACAGATACACACAGAACACACATGAATGGATTAAAGGTCTTCCGGTGCGCCGTTATAGAAATTTTAATAATGGGAAAAAAGAGCATTATTAAGGAGGAACAAAGTAATTAATTGCATTGAACGTGTCTGGTATTACAATATTAAATGTATGCATATAGGATTTCGGCTCCACACACCTGCCTCCTTAACTGTTATCCACACATGTTCTCTGCACCTACTCCCACACCTGCTTATTTCTGCACTGTATATCGACATATCTGGCAGTAATTCCCCATAGTTTGATAGCCAGATACATAGATAAGTGAACTATTGTCAGTTCTTTCACCAGTGTTTCAGGAATAGGTGGACAGATAGATAGACAGATTAATATAGATATAAACAGAGATGCATAGACATAGATGACTTATCAGGTTTATTACCGAGTAGTTAGTTATGAATTCCTTTAATACTGAGTACTTAGTTATGAGTTTCTTTAATACCGAGTGCTTAGAGTTCCTTTAATACCGAGTAGATACTTATGAGTTCCTTTAATACTGAATACATAGTTATGAGTTCCTTTAATACTGAGTACTTAGAGTTCCTTAAGTACCGAGTAGTTAGTTATGAGTTCCTTTAATACCGAGTACATAGGTATGAGTTCCTTTAATACCGAGTACTTAGAGTTCTCTTAATATCGAGTTGTTAGTTATGAGTTCCTTTAATTCCGAGCACTTAGTTATGAGTCCCTTTAATACAGAGTAGTTAGTTATGAGTTCCTTTTATCGAAGTCTTCTTCGAGGCCTCCCCACACAGGATGTGGCGTGAAGTAGCAAATTGATCGCTAGGTTGATAGACAAATACTGTAGATGAATTTCGTCCGGTTATTTCCTAACATGTCAAGAGATAAGCTGGGTGAGAAGCACCACATACCCAACCACTAATTGACTGTGTCCGGTATTGCCAGTGACCACAGACACACACGCCACAATACCTAGTCCATGGGGGGGGGGAGAGGGGGAGAGGAGTGGTGGGAAGGAGACGTAGACCGAGAACGAGTTGGGAGGAGGGGGTGGTGGGGTCTATGGGAAGTGTGGAGGTGGTCGTAGTGGTTGTCAATGACAAATGCCTTGAAATAGTGTGGTGATGTGGATAATTATGAATGTATGCTATGGTTATGGGTGTATAAAGAAGTAACAGAGAAGAAGCAGAAAGCCTAGACTGAGAAAGAAATAGGACCAAGTGAAGGTGCAGAAAGAGAATAAAGGAAGGTTATTGTGTGTCATGGGAGGAGAGATCATTATACAGTAGGGGTAACAGTGTCTAGAGGTCGTTTGGTGGAGGCCACCTTCCGCAGGGTGCAAAATCTGATAGTGTATAGATAGAATGTATTTATTACATTTCTTTAGTATATTGCCAGCGAAGAGCGTTAGTGTCTCTGGATATAGATTTAACACTTCGTTACCTGAGACGAAGCAATTATCGTAGGTGTCACAAACCTTCACATATCACCACTCCAGCGCTACTTCTCATCATCCATTTTCATTACATACTAGAATTATGTCACCCAGAACTAGTGTAATGTATCAGTGGGTATACTATTAGGTGTTAAAATATTTGGAGTTACTATTTCGTAATAAAGAATTATGTTTAATAGTGTTTTAATCATTGATGTGTGACAGTTACGTTTGTAGAAAAAGTTGGGAAATGCTTGAGTTGTTCTGTGAACTGGCACAGGATGGTGATGGTGATGGTGATGATGATGATGATGATGATGATGATGATAATGATGATGATGATGATATGTAGTCATCATCGAAGATACGGTGCCAGTCGAATAGATTTAACCGATAGTTTTTTATCCAGGTAATTTAACTGAGGCAGGCTTAAACTGTTCATTACTGCATGGGAGCTGAATACACTGAAATGTAGGATGGGTCAACAAATAGAAATAGTGATGGAAGCAGAGATAGAAACATATTAGTAACCCGTAATGGTTCATCAGTTGTAGTCTTACCGTAAAGGACAAACCAAACATGTCGTTGTTCACAGCCACTTAATGGCGTGAAATCCCTCCCGGTAATGTGAAATATGGAGAACAAATTATATGCATATTTCAGTGTAATGCAAAGACACAGAGGCTTTATCCCCTTGTCCCTTTCTTTGAACCCTTGCACTTAGCTTCCTCGTTACCAAGAGATTCTTTAGAGGAGGAAACTTTTCGAACGGAAGTTGCACATAATCATCATTAATCGCTTCCCTGCTAGAGATTGCTCCTTAGTTCAATAATACAGTCAGGCAGTAGCATGAATAAACTAAACTTATACATTTCGGTGGAGGACTTAATGCGTTACATATTAGAATGCAATATGTAGTCACTGGAATACAACTTAAGTTCAGTATACCAGATCCCTTCGCCCAGCACATCAAAATTTATAGCACAGCAAGAGACACGGAAGTATCCAAAATACGTTGTCAAAATTATAAGAAATATGGTTATTTTTTTCCACTAATGATTGGGTGAAATACTTGATGAGGTTAAAAATGAGTCAGAGGAAAAAACAAAGTGTTGGGTATAATGGGGGATTCAGAGAGAGAAGATATATACACAGAGTCTGTGAGCTTGCAAATAGGAAATGTGCGATAATGGATGGATATTTAGATAAATAGGTAGACAGAACAGACAAATTGATTGACATATATATATATATATATATATATATATATATATATATCTTCTCCTTTCGGCTCTCCCCTTAGGGGTCGCCACAGCGGATCACCCGTCTCCATATTACTCTGTCTTCTGCATCTTCTTCTCTTACACCTACCACCCGCATGTCCTCCTTCACTACATCCATAAACCTTCTCTTTGGCCTTCCTCTCTTTCTCCTGCCTGGTAACTCCATTTCCAGCATCCTCCTCCCAGACATACTCCTCATCCCTCCTCCGCACATGTCCAAACCATCTCAGTCTCGCCTCTCTAGCTTTGTCCCCAAACTGACTTACGTGTGCTGTCCCTCTTATATGTTCATTTCTAATTTTGTCCAACCTCGTCACTCCTAGTGAAAAACGCAACATCTTCAGTTCTGCTACCTCCAACTGTGCCTCCTGTCTTTTTGTCAGTGGTACTGTCTCCATTCCGTACAACATGGCTGGCCTTACGACAGTCATATAAACTTTCCCCTTCATTTCTGCAGAGACCCTTCTGTCACAGATCATTCCTGTCACCTTTCTCCACCCACTCCATCCCGCCTGCACTCTCTTTTTTACCTCTCTACCACACTCTCCGTTACTTTGTACAGTTGACCCCAAGTATTTGAATTCATCTACCTTTGCCACCTCTACACCTTGCAGCCTCACAATTCCCCTGTCATGTCTCTCATTTACACACATGTACTGAGTCTTGCTTCTGCTTACTTTCATTCCCCTTCTCTCCAGTGCATATCTCTATCTCTCAAGCTCTGCCTCAGCTTCCTCCCGGCTCTCACTACACATCACAATGTCGTCCGCAAACATCATTGTCCATGGAGGCTCCTGTTTAATCTCATCTGTCAATCTGTCCATCACCATTGCAAACAAGAAGGGACTCAAAGTCGATCCTTGATGCAATCCCACCTCCACCTTGAAACCCTCAGTCAATCCTACTGCACATCTCACTGCTGTTACACTATCGTTGTACATGTCCTTCACCGACCTCACGTACTTCTCTGCCACTCCTGACTTTCTCATACAGCACCACAGTTCCTCTCTCGGTACCCTATCATAAGCCTTCTCCAAGTCTATAAACAAACAATGCAACTCCTTCTGGCCTTCTCTGTACTTCTCCATCACCATTCTCAAAGCAAATATGGTGTCTATAGTACTTCTCCCTGGCATGAAACCAAATTGCTCCTCGCAGATCCTCACTTCTCTCCTCAGCCTAGCTTCCACCACTCTTTCCTATATCTTCATTGCATGGCTGATCAGCTTTATACCTCTGTAGTTGCTGCAGCATTGCACATCACCCTTGTTCTTGAAAATCGGAACTAGAATACTGTTTCTCCACTCCTCTGGCATCCTCTCACCCTCCAGGATTTTGTTAAACAATATATATATATATATATATATATATATATATATATATATATATATATATATATATATATATAAATTTGGTTTTACGCCCGGAATCCCCGAAGGGCTAAGGCGATGCCCCTGGGTAGAGGACTTTTGGGTTGGAGCATGTAGCATTTTATGACCGGATGCCCTTCGTGATGTCTACCAATGACCCTTGGGTGGATTCGATCCTCCGACCCTTCGGTCAGAGCGGAGAGCTCTAACCCACTGAGCCACGGCTGATATATATATATATATATATATATATATATATATATATATATATATATATAAAATCATCACCATCATCATCATCCGGACCTCCTTTCCCACCCAAGGGCAGGGTGAGGAGTTGCAATGTCCAGGCAGCACAAACCTGTCCAATCCAAATAGGCCACACTTCCATTCACTCATCATTCAAGCCCCCGGAATCCCGGCTCTACCAGATACGCCAAAAACATTCACCACATTCTGCAGCTTTACACAGCGTATCCGCTTGAGTCAATCCGGAAGCTGCCATGCTCACAAGGGGTGCCAAAATCCCTCATCACGCACTTCTCACAAAATTCATCCAGCCAGTTCGATCTCTTGTCAGTTCCCTAGCCTCACCGACTTCCAAACCTCTCTTCCTCACACACTCATCCACCATATCTCTCCACCTTCTCCTTGGCCTACCTCGCCTCCTCCCTCCTTCAAGTTCGCTCAGGTATACCCTTTTTACCACTAAATTGTTATCCATTCTTTCCACATGACCATACCATCTCAAGACACTCTCTTCGATTCTGGTGTCCACCGACTTCCTCACTCCACACCTTTCACGAATCACATTAATTCGTATCCTATCCACCCTCTGTATTCCACATACATTCCTCAGCAGTCGCATCTCCACTGCTCTTACTTTTGACTTCTCATTTTCATGCCACACCATAGTCTCACACCCATATGTTAGAGTTGGCACTAACACTCCCTCATGTAAGCATCGTGCAGCGGCAACACTCAAGCCCCTGTTTCTTATCATGGCCTTCATTGCACCAGCCACTTTTCTTCCATGTGTCACTCTACTTTCAACTTTTTTTGCACATTTTCCTCTCTTTTCTATCACTGTACCCAAGTATTTGAACTCTCTCACCAATTCAAGTCTCTCTCCATTCACTGTGACATCACATTGCGAATCATCTTCTCTCTCAGTAACCATCACTTTACTCTTCTCTACATTTATTCTCAAGGCACGACGCTCACAGACATCAGCAAAACTCTGCACTAGCCTACCAAGTTCTTGTCCAGTACTTGCAAACAGTAATGCATCATCAGCATACAACAAATTTGAGATATTCCATCCAGCACCGTTACCATTACCAACGCCATCCCTCTCTCCATTAATTGTGTTTTACTTTTTACTTCTCTCATCACCCCATCCAACCAAGGGGACATCACACAACCTTGTCGCATGCCCACACCAATAGTGAACCATTCACTTAGATGCCCTTTAACCCATACACATGCTTCGCTACCATCATAAAAACTCCTGACAGCACCTAACAGCTTACGACCTACACCATACATGCGCAAAACTTTCCACAATCCCTCTCTGTCTACTTTGTCGTATGCTTTTTCCAGATCCATGAATGCCATAAACACCTCATGGTCCTTCTCACAAGCCTTCTCTGCTACCTGTCTCACTGCAAATACTTGATCCACACATCCTCTGCCACTCCTAAAGCCACCCTGTTCATCACTCACTAGGACTTCTGATATCTCTCTTACTTTCTCCATAATAATTCTTCCATTTACCATCCCTACCACACTCAATAAAATTATGCCACGATAATTCTTGCACTCACTTCGCTCACCTTTATTTTTGTACAAGGCTACAATCACAGCCTTTTTCCACTCTGCAGGCTCAGTTTCACTCATCCATGCCTTCTTACATATCTCCAACAAGCACTTCGTTCCACTCTGTCCACTACACTTAAGCATCTCGGCATACACCTCATCAACCCCAGCTGCTTTCCCATTTTTCAGCTGTTTCACAGCGCTCTTCAACTGTGCGAGTGTCACGTCTTCTGGCACTGCATTCCTTCTCTGCACACCCCCAAAACCAATCATGTTTACAGTCGCTCTTCTCTCTCTATTCCCATTCATCAGGCTTTCAAAATACTCTTTCCATCTGATCCTTACTTCATCTTCATGGGTCAGTAACCTACCATCTGCATCCTTCACACCATCACATTTCTTTCTACTTTCACTTCTACATTTCCGCACCTCTTTCCAGAATAACTTCCTATTTTCAGAGTAGTTCGCATTCATTTTTCTTCCCAGATCATCATTTACCTCCTCCTTTTTCCTCTTCACTATATATATATATATATATATATATATATATATAACATACATTAGATGGACAGGTAGGCAGATAGACAGTTATTCAATACTGGAAAGATTTGACAGATTTTTGGAAAATGTGACAGCAAAGAGAAACTGCGTCAGAGACAGACCGAGGACTCAGTGACTTAGCTGGAAAGTCAAACGAAAGCCCTGGTAACGACGAGAGAGAGAGCGAGAGAGAGAGAGAGAGAGAGAGAGAGAGAGAGAGAGAGAGAGAGAGAGAGAGAGAGAGAGAGAGAGAGAGAGAGATTTCCCTTTAAAGGGAGAGGGCTTTACCAGTGACACAAATACCTGAGTTAGGGAATTATGGAGTACGGCCGGTGTGGCTTTACCATAACCTGCATCGAGCTCCACTGGACCCACCATCACCATTTGTATCACACCATCAGAACTGCCAACATGATGGGAAAGAAATCAAAGAAAAGGGTAAACAAAATCATCCAGACTTCTCACATTATCAAGGTAAAGTAGTGCCGGCAGCAGAGTAGATGCTGCAAGACTTTGACCTTACCCTGTGACCTTGACCTGAGATTGGTTGTTCTTTAAGTCGAGCCTCATCCTGCTTAGCTTACATTGAACCCTTCCACCATGTTTGATGTTAATGGGTTAATAATTTAAGTTGACCTTGCCATGTGACCATGACTTATTGTTCTGAAAGGCGACTCCCATCGTTTTTACCTGACCCTCAACCTTTGCACCAAGTTTGGTCTAAAGCAGATCATAAATGTTTAAGTTGACCTTGCCATGTGACCTTGATCTTTGGTCTTTTTTTTTTTTTTTTTTCAGAAACACTAGTATAACCCGCTGGAAGACTCTCAACCCTTTCGTGAAGTTTGGCTAAAATGGAGTCAGAACTTTCTGAGCATGTTAGTTCACATTATAAATGATCATTTACATATTCACTCAGTGACAGGGAGATGTTCTGATGTTTGCCAGCATCTGAAAACTGTATGTAGGATTTAAATGGTAAAAGAAATAAGAGGGAAGTAAATGGAAAGAGAATTAATGTACGAAAAGTACCCATTCCTCCCATATACTATGGGAAATTTGATACCTTAGATTTTATTTGCTTGAAAATATAGGGGAGAAAATGCAATTAAATAACTTCCAAGAGGGAATTGGAAATATACTGAAATGTGGATGGGGTTATGGAAGAAAACAAAATGAAAACTTATGCCGACAATTGTGGGGCTGGTGATGAATGGTGAGGACTGGAATATTTTATGTTTAATGTAGGCAGATGTTGCTGTGCTGTTTGCTTGGAGTAAGCTAGATTTGTTCAGATTATATAAGATTTCGTGAATATGATCATAAACAGAGCGGCTCAAGTAAAAGAGAAGTCAGTCCTCGTAGATATACATTTTTTTTTTTTTTTATGTCTGACTCTGGGCATAGGCTTTACAGCCTGCTATCAAGGCCCAGTAGTACCCCTACATACCATACACCTCTACATATCACCACTTCGGCGCTAACACCCACCGTCCATACTGAATTACATGCTAGGGCTGTTTCATACAGGACTGGTGTATTGATATTAGCGGGGATATTTTTATAACATGCCGGCGGGTCTTCTGGTAGATCAGTAAAGCCTGAGTTAATGAAATTCAAATCCTTAACCTGTTCCCTGCCCCAGCGGGGATTTGAACCTGGCTACGTTAGAACTCCAGGCCACTTCTCTACCGATTGAGCCACGCCTCCCCCAGATCTCAAATTCCAATCAAATGTCATTTAGCTCCCAGTCAGTATTAAATTCGGTCTTAGGGCGTAGGATTAATTCCCAGTCAGGATCCAGTCAGATTCCAGTTAGTTTCCAGTTATATTTCTGTTTTTCCTGGCCAGATTTCATCCATATTCCGGTGATGTGCCAGTTACTGAAGTCCTGGTGGCAGGAATGTCCACAATGAATTCTTTGAAATATGTGTTTGGCAGCCTGCCTTTGTTGCAGTTGCTGCCGATACTGGGGCAGGGGCCTTCACCACCACACTCCCACACCCTCACCAACACACTACACCACAAACTTCTAGTCGCGCCCTCTTCTGCTTTCTTGCTCTCTTCCCTCATGAATTTATATTCTTTTCAGAACTTGTGTGCACACTTGAGAAAATGGAAAAAAGTAAATATGACGGGATGTGTAAGAGGATGGGGACATAAACTACAAAATACTGAACCTTATGGATGTTTTTATACATGGCAACGCATGAGGACCTGAAAGAATGAACTTTGAGAGGTTCTGTAAATGTGGGAACATGTTGGAACCAGAGAGAATGAATGCTGTGGAATTTGTAAAATATAAGAGTATGCAGGGACCATAAAGAATGAAAGGTGTGGAATTTATAAGATATAGGAACATGCAGGGATGATTGAGAATGAAACTTGGGTACATAGGGATACATAGAGACCAGACAGAATGAAATTTATAAGGTTACCTAAACTATGGGGACAGATGAAGACCAAATGGAATGAAACAACTAAGGATCTACAATGGCTGGGGGCACGTGGGTACTCGAAGGAATGAAACTTGTAGGTATGTATGAGGACCAGAAAAAATGAAACGTGCAAGTAGACACATGTGGATACCATATATATGATTAAAAATTGCTGGGAGAGATGGGAGGAAGAGAAATGAGAGACAGGAGAAAATCAGAGAGAGAGAGGGGGAGGGGAAGCAGAGAAAGAATGAGTATAGAGGAGCGGGAAAGGAAAAATGGAACGTGAAGGTAGAGGAATGGAGGCGGAACACAGAGAAAACGGGAGAATAAAACTGGGGAGAGAAAGAGACCGGGGAGAGAAGATGCCGAGAGAAGGAGAAGAGAGGGGAGAAAATTAGGAAGTAAGGGGAGGGACAGCGAGCATTGAGAAGAAGAGAAAGAAAGGAGTAAGGAGGAGAAAAATGGATAGAGAGAGAGAGAGAGAGAGAGAGAGAGAGAGAGAGGCCGCACACAGGTGTGCTTTAAAGGTATTCCGGTACGCTATTACGAGAATCGTATTAGTGGGCAAATAAAGAACATTAATTGGGTCAGGCAAAATAATTAATTGTAGTGGACGTGGTTGGTATTATGGTATTAGATTTATGCATAGAATTTCGGCTCCGCACACCTGCCTTCATACCTGTTCTTTGCACCAGCGGCCAACACCTACTTATAGCTGTTTCTTACACCGACTGTCACACAATATGTAAGGTTAGTTTGAGATTCATAGATGAACTATAGTTCTGCTACCGACGCGTCAAGGAAGGGATACTTTGATAAATAGATTAATATGTAGGTAGCTGGATAGACAGATAGATCGATAAATCGGGACAGACTGAAAGACAGAGGGATGGCTTGTTAATGACCGGTCAGTTACAAGGTCTTTTTGCAGAAGTCATTTTATCGCCGTCACCCCACAGAGGATGCGGCATCAGGCAATATATAGATAAGTAAATAGTTAGATTAAATTCGTCTGGTTAATTACTTACATGTCAAGAGATAAGGTTGGTGAGAAGCACGGCATACCCAACTGCTAATTGACTTTGTCTGGTATTGCCATTGACCACAGACATACACACCACAATATCCAGTCCACGGCGGAGGGATGGAGGACTGATTGGAAGAAGCAGACATAGACCGAGAACGAGATAGGAGGGGGAGGAGGAGGTGGGACGTCCATGAGAAGTATGGAGGCGGCTGTGGTGGCTGGCAGTGATAAATGCCTTGATATGGTTTGGTGATTAGGAGCAATATGAATACTCGTTATGATTGCGGGTGTTTAGAGGAGTAATTGGGAATTGAGGAAGAAGAAAATGGACAAGGTGGAGGTTGGGAGAGAACTTAAAGGAAAGTGATTGCCTCATGGGAGGAGAGGTCTTTGTAGGGTAGGGGTAACAGTGTCGAGAGGTCCTTTGATCGAAGGCATCGAAGCCACCTTCCAGACGGAGCAGATTCTTGTATGTTACGAAGCACTGTCAGCACAGTCGTATCACCATAACGCATTTACAGTTCATCTAAACCAAATCACCACTTCCATCTCACCTTCACACACACTACACCACACCACAGATCACCAAAATCAAGTGTAGGGGAAAGAACCAATGATTCGTCGTTCATCCTATGTAATGTTGATGTTAGACAAGGAAAAAAAAACTGTCACCTTTACTTTTTTCCCATTTCCTCAACGATATCTAAGGGATATATTAATGATCAGTTAACTGGCTTGCCTGTTATTTCAGCTGAAGTAGCTGCGTTTTTGGCATTAATGATACTGAGACGTACTTTACCTTAGTTTCTCTGTTGCATGCAGATGAGATTATTGCTGTTGCAAAGAATGATAAAGAATTGCAGTGTGATTTGGATGCTGTTCATGAATACTGAAATAAACGGTCCCTGCAGGTGAACATGGCTAAAACTAATGTGATATTTTTTTCTAAGGTAAAAGTAATAAAATATAAAACATTCGAGTTTGCAATGAATGAAATTGATGTTATTGATCGTTACGACTATTTCGGTATAAACTTCAGTTACTGTACAATGGTCTTTTTCACCAAGCTAAAAATACACAAATTATGCAGGCCAAAAGCGCCACCTATGGATTATTACCAGTGGACATCTCCGTAGACTTATATGAAAAGCTCGTCTTGCCTGCTATGTTTTATAGGTATGAAATTTTGGGAATTGAAAATACTCATCACGTACATATAATATATAATACATTCTTGAAAAAAAATCCTGAAATGTAATAAAACTACATCACCTTGCATGCTGTACAGAGCAACAGGCTTCAGGAATCCCTCAGAGTTAATAGAAAACAGAATGTTAATTTTTTTGGCATTCGATCTTCGCAAGCAACAATGTAAGATTTCAGTTGTCCTGTTTATATTTATTAGAGTTTTGTATGACTGGAATATTTACAAGTATCCATGGTTGGATAAAACAATGAGACTGATAAAACCAAAGGCATGCAAAACTTATTTAATGAAGTGGTAAATGTTAATGGTGTTGGTGTAAAAAACACTCATTTAAGCTTAGAACATCTGACATTTTTAAACAATGGTCAAAAGAAACTTATACCAACCTAGCATGTATAAATGATAGAATGATGACAAGTAATGTACAATTACTGGACTATTTTCTAAGTCTCCTAAAAGAGTATGCACTTATAATACATAAATTTTATATTTGGAAACCACAGATTACCAGTTTTAGGAGGAAGATATAATACTTTTGATCTGGTGGACAGAATTTGTTCTTTGTGTAATACAAATGATGTAAGAGAAGAAACTGATGACCTATTCAAGCGTTGCGTCTTTAGTAATGATAAAAAAATACCAGGATATGTTAAGAAATTCTTTTAGATTAATGTAAATGTTCTGAAGATTAATGAAATATTTAATAATGGAAAACATGCAACACTCTTAAATTGAGCTAAGTTTATAAGCAAAAGTGAGAATTGTTTGGGGGAGAATTAGCACTAGCCGTTTGTATCATTGTTTTTTGCTTTTTTATTTGCGCTGTAAGAATTTACTGTTATGTATTGCAAATAATTGTATTGCACTCACATGCCCGGTTAGGTGTCGCAAAAGTTACACACACACACACACACACACACACACACACACACACACACAGACCGCCACAACATCACCACACCACCACTATCACCTAACTATTACGCACCACCTTCCCTACCAAACACAACCACACTTCACACACCACGACACACTAGCACCACATCACCGGCCAGCATCCACCACCATACTAGCACTCTAGCACTACACGTGTTGCTGTGTGATGTGGTACTGGGAAGAAGAAAATCGGTATCTTTATACGCTTACCTCCACCTTAAGGCGACCTGCTGCTGCTGCTGCTGCTGCTGCTCATAAAAGCGTGAGGCCGCGCACGGGACCGTGAAAAGGCAAGGATTAGGGTGAGGAAACGAGGATGAAAGAGTTTGATGGTGCTTGGGAAACCCATTCTTATGAATACCATTAGTTTAGAAGTATCCACTATATCAGTTGATTCATCAAACTGCAAAGAAAAACAACAGTTTTCTATGTCCATTTTCAGTTTGTTTTGCAAGTCTTCACCGATCGCCTGTACCCGTCTCGTCACAGACTGGAGAGACAGAGATATGTCTATAATTGCTTGCATTATTTCACTTTTATCATCTTGAAAAGGTTTCTTATACTTCACTAGAATATTTGCAGTACGATAGGGTGCTTCGTTTGCTGCTTGGGTTTGCAAAACAGGTTTAACAAAATGTTATGCTCTCAGCTGAACTTTTAAGTCTTTCATTTTAATTGTCCTTATTTCAGTTTAAGGGGGAAAGTGGAGATCATGTTTCTTATGCAGGCTTGAAAATGCCTCTTCAAATTCCCTTTCTTCGGCAGAGCAAAACTAGCATGCAATATCAAACATGGTCAACTGCAGATTTTGGATAAGCTGTTACAGGTCAAGGTATTTTTGAGTAGAATTTGTTATACATTTGAAATAAAATGATTCAAGGGAGCTGATTCCAAATCTGTTGCATGACATTATTTTTTGTCGTTATTACAGGACAGCTCATTACAGAATCAGTGCCAAAGTTGCATTTTTATGCTAAATCTTATGCATTCTATGCAGATTAAGGCTCTAGCCTGATTGAATGAAGGATCCTTAGACACAGAGGTTGTATCAGATCAATCAAATAAACACCAGTGGGATGTTTATTGAATGGAAAGACAAGAATAATTCTTTTAAAACAGTTTTTTTAATGTGTTATCGTTGACACTGAAGCCTTCTGCTCTACATCGGCATATTCCAGTACCAGGTATATAAGACTCGCAACAGCCACAGTGGCAGGTCACACATGTGCCAGAGCAGCCACAGCTCACGAGGTTCATGCAACACTGTGGCACTGGTTCTGATGTGATCAGTCATCATCAACACTGGATGCAAATGATTATTTTCCCACCTTCAACTACATTAAGTTGGTTGTGGAATACTAAGTTATGGCTGTGTTGCTTTGAGCCAAATCATTGCCTGCAGCTGTGCCCACATTACATAATGTTTTAAAACATCACTGGTGGGTGGGAGGTTTTCCAATGCTACTCTTCTCATGAACAAGGTTGGCCTTGCATCATCAACCGAATTTGCAATAGTGACATGAAAATATCAGCGGCCAGATTGAGGAAATGAAAATACGGTACACAGTGCAGATGAATATTTCCACTTGGGCTAGTGTGTCCAGTGTTAACGGGTCCTTTACAACTCCATGTAAGAGCGTGTCCACGTGTGCGCTGGAATACATGTTGGCAACATGTAAACAACACAGTAACGAACAAGATGCAAACATGCTGGGAGCGGCAGCGTCCAGATCATGTTGGCAACATCGTCATGAAGTCTCAGCTTCCTCGTATGGACACACTTATCCCATCAGCTCTGCTTCCAGCAGGTTTGCAGCTGCACTGTAACATGTTTGCATACATCAGTCCAAATACTGCTGCATACATGTACCCAAACGTGTTGCCAGCTGTGTTGTCAACACATGTTCAGGGACACGTGTGGACGCACACTAATAGTTCAGAATGACGTGTGAATGCTGACAATGTTGTCCTTTTTGTGTACCCAGTTAAGTATGATGTGACGTCTGAGCCTGTGAAAGCACGAAAGGCTCACTAGGACAGGGACATATTATCGCTAAAGTTCCAAGTTACTACTATGTCATTCACTGGTATATATTTTGGAGCTTTGGCCGTTCCAGCTTTCTTTATTATCGCCTTATTTATTGAAGGATTGTGGGCCATAAACAGTAACAATACACCCGTGTCACGGGACCAAACAACAGTATCAGAATGAGTATCAATGCAGCGAAGGATGACCTGCATATCCACTTCCTCATGTGTACTTCTTAAATCATCTATGTCAGTACCTGCCTGGTTGCTAAGCACATCATCACACTTTTTAGTCCACCAGCTGTGATGATACATTTATGTGCTGGAGCATTTTGCAATCGATTCCTATAATTGGCCAGATCTGCTTTGTTCTGATGGTCACTAGGGAAGGCATCCCAGTCATTGGGTACAGGCACAGCACCATGTTCAATTGCCCTGCGGATAATTTTGCCTTTCTTCTCATTTATTCTTGTACCCTCTTTTATGGTAACTTGGTCGTACCTATTAAAAACAACATATATTCTAGAAAATTACTGACCATATCCAATCACAGATGTGTTCAGTATAATCGAAAATTCTAATGTTCCTGGATGAAGATTTTGAGGTTTACCTAGTGAATGGACTAAACCTTGTCCATCTTTGACAACAGTACCATTTTCTGGGAATTTTCATTCATCACTGCAGCTTATACTTTTTAACAATTCATCCACCAGGTTATGCTTTTTCCCTTCTCTCAGACTTCCAACTGTTTGTGCCAGTGATAAAGGCACTGGGAGCAGTTTATGCTTCAATATAATATCAACATTTCTTCCTTCTGAAAAGTTGATCTCAAACCTCTGCAGAACTGACCTGTCTGCCTTCAGAGATGATATTTAGGTATCATGTTTTGTAACATAGTATAATTTAGCAATGTTGCAGGATAACATCTCTTTATTGGATTGTGGAATTTCTATCCTTCATGTTGAGGAAGAAGCCTCTCATGGATGTAGGCTTGGAGCTGATCTCTGCCCAGGTTTTCAACAGTTAAGAGAGATTCTTTAATGACATCAGTAGCCCGGTCTTTTGTGACAATGTTGACAAGCTCATCAGTGGTTTCATCAGAGAAGACTCCAAAGGCACTAAGCTTCTCAATGACTCTGTTTTCAGCCTGTGTATCTTGTCTCCAGCTTGCCATGCTGGACTATTTGTGAGCAGTGGCGAGTCCAGAGTCGATTTCAAACATCTCATTGGTATCTTCTGAGATCTGAGACCTCAGATGAATGAACAAAACCCATCTGCTCAGGGCAGTCACACTTCTAGAGATTCCGACAATTCCACCGCCACTTTTTCCAGTGTCATTTCACCATTCTAGACTTTGGTCAAGGGACACTTGGTTGAACTTCATTTCTACAATCCTAACAAGAACGTTTCCATTCTTAAATTTCTGTTCAACTTCTGGAGGTAGCATTTGCATTTGTGTATAGTACATTGTGCCACATCTTGCATAGTTTGTATGCCCGAAGCAGTGGAAATAAGGAGTTTCTCCTTGAAGGAAATGAGATGTAGATCCCAGATGTCATCTGTGTCGGCACAAGTAAGCAGGAGAATGACCATGTGTAGGTAAGTAAGCCAAATGGCATAATTTGCATTCTGACCCTTTTTGTGTTCAATTGCCATAAGTTATTACAATATCATATTAAATTTGCGCTTATCATATTCGTTACGTATATAAAATTATGTTGTTAATGTCTTTAATTGGCACTAAAAAGTTTTAATATTTGTATGAAAAGAAAAAAAAAAACATGCAAGATCTATCTTAAAATTTGATAGAATTAGTCATATATCATTATCAGCCCACAGAAACAATTACATTATTCCTAAAATGGCACCCATTTTTGAATGGGCTCTTCTGTGCTATTGACAAATAACAGAGAATGTCATACAGCAAATTTGGAATCAGTACCCTTGAATTATATCAAGTATAGGACAAATTCTGTTCTGAAATGTTTCACTTATTTTAGAAGGGCCAATCGTCGTTTCTCGCGGCTGACTCATATGCATTTGTATGTAAACATTGTACAAAAGGAATCATGTTCCCAATCTTCATGAAAGTGGCACGTTTTCGGCCTTTTAGATGCACTCATATTTACTATTATCACAGTACCAATAATGTAAGCACATCACGGTCACACTCGCGTAACCTCCTTGAACG
Organism: Coenobita brevimanus; assembly: GCF_032717465.1. Lineage (NCBI taxonomy): Eukaryota > Metazoa > Arthropoda > Malacostraca > Decapoda > Coenobitidae > Coenobita > Coenobita brevimanus. Next base: position 9,721,613 of record NC_137024.1, on the reverse strand, counting down.
TATCAATGATTCTGCTCGTTACTGTCTCAGTTTTGGTGGAAGGGTACGGTGCGAGACGTGTACAAGTTAACTATAATAGCGCACTTTTGCCTCGTTGGCGCGCTGATGCCAGTTAGTTCTGAGGGGGAGGCCGCGATCGACCAAACAACTGGTCGCAATCGACTGGTAGATAGCGATCGACTGTTTTTTTTTGTGTGTGCGAGGAAGAAGGAACCAAAGGCCATGAGCCCGCAGTAACAGTTCCCTCCAAGAGAAAAACAAAATACAATAGAGAGCCAAATTCAAGATCCGATCATTTTGAGATGCCTGGAGACACTGCATTTGAAAGACTGGAGATCATAGGCAGCAGGAAATACAGACAGAGGGAGACAGTTCCAGAGCTGACCTGTTGCATAAATGAAAGACTGGGAGTAACGGTTAACTCTTGCATTAGAGAGTTGGACAGAAAAGGGATGAGAGTTTGCTGCCAGACGGGTGCTACACGCCCGTCGTAGAGGTGGAGGAATGCAAGCAGACAGTTCAGAGGAGCAGTGACCATTAAAGTAGCGATAGAAAAGAGATAGAGATGCAACAGTGCGGCGAAGAGACAGAGGTTGAAGGGAGTCAGTAAGAGGAGGAGAGTTAATGAGACGAAAAGCCTATGACTCCACCCTATTGAGAAGAGCTGTATATGGGGAGCCTCCCCACACATGAGAGTTGTACTCCACACAGGGGCGGATAAAACCCCTGTATAGAGTCAACAATTGTGCAGGGGTAAAGAAAGAACGGAGTCGGCTTAGCACACCCAATCTCTTGGAAGCAGATTTTACAAGAGATGTAATATGATCTTTCCAAGATAAGTCCCGAGTAAATGAAACCCCAAGCATGTTCAAGGATGATGCTGGATTAAGCTGAATATTATTAAACATTAGTGGGTATACCTGTGGAAGAGTTTGTCGGTTGATAGGTGTAAGAACTGAGTCTTAGATGCATTAAAAACAACCAGATTATTTTTACCCCAGTCAGAGATACGAGCCAAGTCAGACATTAGGTGTGCCATAGCCTCATCCCTTGTTTGTTGAAGTAACTGTTGAGATGGGCGTTGCGGGAACCGAATGGAAAGGTGAAGGGTGGAGTCATCAGCGTATGAGTGGATAGGGTTAGATGTACAGCTTAGATCATTGATGAATCACAAACTGGACTAAGGAATGCTTGGAGGCCTCTTTGTTCAAACTAACTCTTAATAAAAGTGGTTATAGGCAACATGTGGATAGAACGAGTGGAAAAATAACTGTCAAATAACTGGTACTGAAATACAAGGGTTTTAAGATTCCATTTCTTCACGAGCCATAATCAAGACAACACAATCAGGCCAATTCTAAGCTTGATCGCTCTCCACCCTTCTCAACCCCCCTGAAATATAAGTGTTTAATGTAATAAAAAGAGGGAATAATTATCCGAGATATGGTTGGGATAAAAGTGTTGATAAAGCCATTCAGTTTGAGGACTTCCATAATATCATCATCTTGCACCGCTGCCACCAAATGTCATAAAGACTTTGTAGTTAATTGTAGAGAAGTATATTTTAGACTTGTGGTCGAGCGGCTTTTATATCTTGTAGTAGTTTCCCCACCAGATGTCATGTAGTGACGGGAGAGGTAAAGAATAGTATGGGACTATTCTTATTTGTCTTGGAAATATTAAACAGGTATAATAGTATAAGTCCTGGGTAGCTACCTCCCTGTCTCGCTATCTCTCTCTCTCTCTCTGTTCTAAAGCTAATCTCCGTCTCGACCTCTCTCTAGGGTCGCTTGTCTCCTTCTCCACTCTCTTTCCTAACATCTCGTGTAGTAGGGTGTGTGTGTCACGTATGTTCCTCATGGCAACAGAACTTTCTCACGAGAGGACTGCTGACAGCTAACTGAATCATCTCCTTACTGGCCGCTGTCGTCAGCTTTCCTCCGTGTAAGCGTTTAGCGCTGCTCACTTCTCGCAAACACAACACCTTCTCATCATTTGACTTCCTGCTTCTATCTGTCTCTCTATCTATCTATTTATCTATCTATCTAGTATGATTTGCAATTATAATATGGAGACCTACCACACCATCACACGAGTTTATCCATCACAGGGGAAGTGTTAAGAATAAACATAAATGCTGGCCGGACGGAGATGTGGGTAAGGGAAAGAGGGGGAGGTGAAAGGGGAAGAGGGAATGGGAGAGGTGGATGGGAAGGGGAGATGAAAGATGAATAGGGGGATGGGTGGAAACAGAAGACGAAGATGGGAAGGGGAGGTGAAAGAAAGGGGGAACAGGAGAGGAAAATGGAAAGGGGAGGTGAAAGGGGGAGGGGAACGGGAGGGCAGGATAAGGGGAAGTGAAAGAGATAAGGAAAAAGTAGAGGAGGATGGAAAGCGATGGTGAAAGGAAGAGGGAAACAGAAGAGGATGGGATAGAGAGGTGAACATGGAAGGGGAAACGAAAGAGACGGATGGGAAGGGGAGGTAAATAGTGGAGGGGGAACGAAAGAGGAGGATTGGAAGGGGAGGTGACAGGGAGAGGGAAACATAAGTGGAAAATGGGAAGGGAGGGGGAAAAGGATGAGAAGCATGGGAAGGGGAGGTGAAAGTGGGATTAGGACTGGAGAGGTGGATGTGGGAGGTGAGAGGGAGGAGATGAGGTGGGATAGAGAGAGAGAGAGAGAGAGAGAGAGAGAGAGAGAGAGAGAAATTTGGCTGGGGGATTCTATAGCCTTGTAGCGCTGAAGAAAAATATGTGAATCCAATCAGTTCCGCAGAAGAGGGTAAAATTGGAAAGGGAAATGGCGATGGTGAGCGAGACGGAAGAAGGGCAAGGAGGGAACCAAAGAAAAAACGAGGAAACCAGCAGAGAAGAACGTGGAGAAGGGAGAGTGTGAATGAGGGTTTGGGAAAAACGATGTGATCAATAGGAAACTTAGTCATTAGGCGATTGAGGGACATGTGAAGAGACTAAAGACGAGAGAGAGAGAGAGAGAGAGAGAGAGAGAGAGAGAGAGAAGAGGTAAAGAAGCCGAAACCAGGCGGGAAGGATACTGTAGAGAGTGTACGAGGGTGAGGAGGGAAGAACAGCTGAGACTAATAGCAAAGATTTTAAATTGTAAAACAACGAAGGAGGAATATGAGGAAAGAATAAAAAATGCAAAGAAGGCCAAAAAAAGAAATAAACTGATCAGCAAAGAATGAAGTGGAGAAATGAAAGAAAATGAAGAGGAGGCAAAAAAGCATGAATAATAAACGAATGGAAGAGAAAGCAATGAAAAGAAGAAAGAGACGAGAGAGAAGAAGAAGAGAGATGGAGCAGAAACAAAGAAAAAATGGAGAGGGGACAGAGAAGGAAAATGTACTGAGTCTAGAAGAAAAGAAATTAAATGGACGGAAGAGGTGGACAGACGGACGGAAAAAGTAAGAAGAGGAGATGAAAGAGAAACAAGACCCTCAAGGATGAAAAATGAGATTTTTTTTTTTTTTTTTTTTTTTATGTTTCCGACTCTGGGCAAAGGCTTCAGGGCCTATATCTCGGGGACAGTAGCTATATATATATATATATATATATATATATATACAGTATATATATATATACAGTATATATATATATATATATATATATATATATATATATATATATATATATATATATATATATTCAGCCTAAATGGCTGAATTGGTAAGCTGCTGTACTCACGCAGTTGCAAGCGCTGATTCAAATCCTCGCAATATTTCCCCTTGGGGATAGGGGAGGTTTCAAGAATACTCCCCCAGTATCCCTGCTTGTCGTACGAGGCGACTAAAAGGGTTGGTGGTGGGTTAGTGCCCCACCCCGTAAAAAGAACTAACTAAAAAAGCGAATAAAGCTCCTCGGACCCGGACGGATCATACGTTGACGACTAAGGAACGGACGAAGGACATTCTTAGGGTGGGAACGTGGAATGTGAGAGGAGTGAATGATGAAGTGAAAGAGAGAGAGATTGCTCAGGTGCTTGAGGATGCAAAAGTGGATATATGTTGATTGACTGAAACTAAATGAAAAGATGAAAGGGTGAGAGAATGGGAATATGGTTTATGTATATGTGCGGGAGTCAATGAAAATGAGAGGGCAAGAGAGGGAGTATGTCTGATGATAAGCAAGAAGTGGAAGGAGAGTATAAGAGAGTATGGAACAGTGGGTACAAGGATTGTATGGGTGAGGATCAAAGTAGGTATACAAGTGTGGGCGATTGTATGTGTGTGTGCCCCGACAGAGGATCGAGTGGCAAGAGTGAAAGATGAGTTTTGGGCGAGTGTAGAAGCGTGTATGGACAAGTTTGAGAGAAGCAAGAGAGTGCTGTTGATTGGAGACACGAATGGCAAAGTTGGGAATGTACGAGTGGATGGAGTGGTTGGTCAGTGGGGTGTGCCAGCTGATGTAGATGGGAATGGAAGTGCTTTGGTGGACATCTGTGCTTGTAAGGGGTTGGCAATAGCCAACACCTACTTTCGGCATAAGATGATCCACCGGTACATGGAGAGTAATGAGGAGGATAGATGGTGAACTTGTTGAACGAAAGGCAATGATAGACTACGTGTGTGTGGATGAGCGAATGAGAAGACAAGTGTTGGATGCAAGAGTGTGGAGAGGGTGGGGGAATGGAGTCTCGGACCATCACTTAGTGATGGCCAAGGTAGAGCTGCAAAGAAAGTGGTTGAGGAGACGAAGGGGAAGACAGGAGGAAGCAACTCCTATGAGAAGAGTGGAGAAATTGCAAGATAGTGAGAAAATGACAGAGTATAAGAGCATAGTGGAAGAAAGACTGGGAACGTATGAGCTAGAGCAGATGGAAGGGGTGGAAGACGTATATAAGATATTCACGGAAGAGATAGGTGCAGTGTGTGAGGCAGTTTGTGGAGTGAGGAGGAGATGCAAGGGTGTGCAAGGGACAGCATGGTGGAATGATGAGGTGAAACGAGCTGTGGAACAAAAGAAGAAGGCATATAGTGAATGGTTAGCGAGTAGAGGTAGGGGAGAAGATGAGAGAGAGAAGAGAGAGGTATATGTGAGCAGGAGAAGGGAGGTTAAGAGACTGGTGAAGGAGAGTAAAAAGAAAGTGGATGAGGAGTTTGGGAGGAATCTGAGTGTGAAATGGAGAGAGAGTAAGAAATTGATTTGGAAGGAGGTAAAGAAAGTAAGGCAGTGTGAAAGGGGAAATAGTAGGGGAGTGAAAGATAGGAATAATAGATTGTTTGTGGAGAAGAGAGAGAAACTGAGGAGATGGAAGGAGCACTTTGAGGATTTGTTGAATGTGGAGAGTGAGAGCAGTGCAAGTATAAGTGGTTGGGGAATGGCTGGGAGAAGAAGAGATGAGAGGAGGGAGGAAGAGATCAGTAGGGCGGAAGTAGTGGAAGCGATGAAGAATATTAAGTTGGGAAAGGCCCCAGGAATTGATGGAGTGTGTGGTGAAATGCTTAGGTATGGGAGTGAGATTGTTGTGGAGTGGATATGGAAGTTGTGTAGACTGGCTTTGGAAGAGGGAAGGGTTCCAGAGGACTGGAAATCACGTATAACTGTTCCTTGATACAAAGGAAAAGGTGAGAGAGAAGTATGTGGTAACCATAGGGGTATTTGCCTACTTAGTGTGACTGGTAAAATATATGGTAGAATACTCATTGATAGGGTTAGGCATATGACAGAGGAGGTAGTTGGAGAAGAACAAGGGGGATTTAGGAAGGGAAAAGGGTGTGTAGATCAGATATTTGTTCTAAGATGTTTAGTGGAGAAGTATCTAGAGAAGGGAAGGAAAGAATATGCTGCCTTCATGGACTTGGAGAAAGCTTATGACAGAATAGATAGGCAAGGTATGTGAAAGGTATTAAGAATATATGGAGTGGAGGGGAAATTGTTGAGTGCTGTGAAGAGTATGTACGAGGGAGCTAGGGTTACGGTGCGAGTGAATGGTGAGCTGAGTGAGTTCTTTGATCTCAATGTGGGACTGAAACAGGGTTGAGTGATGTCTCCATGGCTGTTTAATATATTCATGGATGGGGTTGTAAAGGAGGTGCAGGGTAGGGCAGTGGATGTGGGGCTGGCCCTAATGAATGAGGGTGAGATTTGGAAGCTTCTGGTGTTGCTGTTTGCTGATGATACAGTACTTTTGAGTGAAGATGAATGGGAGTTGCAAGGTTTGGTGAATGAATTTGGGACAGTGTGTAGGAGGAGGAATCTGAAAGTTAATGTAAACAAAAGTAAAGTTATGGTGTTTGAGAGGAATGAAGTCACAGAGTGCGCAGTGAGGTTGGATGGTGAGGATATGGAGAATGTGAGTGCATTCAAGTACTTGGGTAGTGTGATGAGTAAGGATGGAACTTTGGGGGATGAAGTGCGTGAAAGGGTACAGCAGGGAAGGAAGGTCGTTAGTACACTGAAAGCAGTGATGAGAAATAGGGAGGTGAGTATGGAAGTTAAGAAGTCACTGCATGATAGTATTGTGATCCCTACCCTGACGTATGGAAGCGAGGCATGGACCTTGCAAGAGGGGAACAAGTCAAGAGTGAGAGCAGTGGAAATGAGTTACTTGAGAGGAGCATGTGGAGTGACGTGGAGGGACAGGTTGACCTTGCAAGAGGGGAACAAGTCAAGAGTGAGAGCAGTGGAAATGAGTTATTTGAGAGAAGCTTGTGGAGTGACGTGGAGGGACAGGTTGACGAATGAAGAAGTGAAGGAACGATGTGGGGTGGATGTGGATGTGGTTGAGAAGATTAGGAGAAATACACTGAGGTGGTTTGGACATGTGAAGAGAATGGAGAATGAAAGACTGACTAAGAGGGTGTATGTAGGTGAGGTGGAGGGAGGGAGAGGGAGAGGTAGACCGAGGATGAGGTGGAGGGATGGAGTTGAGAGGTATATGAGGGAGGGGGTGAGCTGGGGGAGGGTAGTCAAATGGTTGGTGACAGAGCGACTTGGAGGCGTTTTGTCTGCGGCCACCCTTTTGCGGGATTAGGGCGTCGGGCTATAGAATAATATATATATATATATATATATATATATATATATATATATATATATATATATATATATATACATTGTTACATAGCCTATGATTTCATCATCCTTTGTGTAATTCTAACGTACAGTGTGCTGCCTGTTTGATCACGAGCGTGTTCTACCTCACTCCCCCCTTCTACCGTTATAGTAGAGTAAGTCGTCCTTTCTGTTGTTCAGAGCGGGATTGTCAACTCTTTGTCCCCATGGCTTCATTTGCGCGTCCTTCTTACAAGTTGTATCAAGCTCTGCCGGCCCCTATATAATGAGCTCAGTCTCTACATTAATTGCCACTTAGATCTACTCCTCATTTTGTTCACATCTCTGTCCTCCCCTGTACAGTTATTATTATTGTGAGTTCTCAGGAAGTCTCCAACCATCTAGCAGCTGTGTGTAATTTGAGCATAAGTGTTGTTGCATTTTGTTCTTGTACTGTATAGCATAAGTTTGACTTGTGGGCCTAGTGAGGTTTTTGTGATTTATGTAGGGTTCTTCATGTCAGTCATCATTATTAATACTTCGTATCTGTAATAATTTATCTTGCATTAACTGAGCATTATCCAGTGTATTATCATTTTATCAGGGCTGACTTAGATAAATTTACTCTTGCTAATTTCGTGTTAATAGAGGCTATTGCAGTTACCATATATTTAACCTGTTTTTTGCCATTACATTATCCTTATGAGTCCTGAATGTTTTGTTGTTAGTTTGAGCATTAAACTTTAACTTGTAATTTTACCTAACTCTTTTGTTTTGAACCTGGAACTTTACGGGACAGTAGTGATTTTTAGTATTCTCACTTAAAGTGTACATTATCTTTCTCTGTTCCGTAACAACATATATATATATATATATATATATATATATATATATATATATATATATATATATATATATATATATATATATATATATATATATATGTGTGTGTGTGTGTGTGTGTGTTAGGTTTAGATAGAAATTTTTTCATTATTTGCGTAAAAGTCTGCCAATGACCCCTCTACTGTATTATTTATCAGCAGCAACTTTCGTGTATTCATTAGTCATCATCATATCTGGTGTAATCGACGCGGGGTGTCGGGGGAAGGGGACATATGATTAAAATATTCGGTATTATGGGAATTGGATGATGAACGTGTGGTTGTAATTTTAAATCTTCATCAGAACATGTACTGTGATAGATAAAATTCGGTAGAATTTTCCACCCGATTCCATGATTGGATAAAAGGAGTGGGATGATGATGATGATGATGATGATGATGATGATGACGATGATGATGTATAATTACTGTTGCGATTACGATACACAAGAGTATATGCCGCCTTCATTAAAAAGTTGTGAATTTGGATGATGATGGTTTGCGGCTGCGGCTGCTATTGATGATGATGATGGTAATGATAAGGATGATTCACCACATCTGACAACTGATATTACCCTAATTATAGCTTATATATGTGTGATTTTTCGCAATTCGTCAGAAACTAAATGATGTGTTAATTATCAACAGTTATTTATGGCGTTACATCACTGAATTGATGATGGTAGATTTTCATCGTTAATTTTATCTTCATCCTCTCGTTTTCCCATCATCTTCCTAAATCATATTTCTGACATCTCCAGTCGCCTTAACGGTCTCATCTTCCCTCATTTTCTTTATCAGTTTTTCTTATGGTTTCATTCCTATAAATTTTTTCACTTTGTCTTCTGTTACCAGTATCTATTTCACATCCAATAATTTCCTCTTCACTTTCCCCTATCACTTTTCTCACTAACCTCATCACCTTTCTCACGCTCCTTCTTTTACCTTATAAGGTAAAGTAATATTCGAGCTGGTTGGAAAGGTTGGAATATCGATCCATTAGTTCGGAACCCCAGAAGTGTGATAAATATAATCGCAGTTGCACGGAGACATAAGTTCCCCTGCTGTTCCACAAAGTTAGTTGCATACTAAAAGCATGTCTGTCACTTTCCTTACTAACGAACTATATCAAACAGAGAATCACTTATTGACCGAGAAACATACCAACTCACTCTCAGTCTGGGAATGTTAGCTCACAGAGAAAAGTGTGAAGGTGAAGTGAAACATTGTACTAACTTTTGTCCTGAGTATACATAATAATCTGGATCAATAAATTTCTCTGGTATGGGACCCCATACATTACGCAAAAAGCCAATGGTTAAAATAATTGACAGTTTAATTGTGTTTTGTCACGTAATAACACTTTCACTAATGACCAGCGCTGAGATATTGTTCATCATTGACGTGATTGATTTTTGATGGGAATGTTTAATGGAGTTAGTTTATGTTGCCGCGACCAACACCATGTGGACCACGCCTGATACCCCGGAAACTCAGCTTTTTACATTTTTGTAAATGCCACTTTGTCTGTTCTTTCTGGGGAGCCGACTGTGAAGTGGTAAGCACATCCTGCTTACAAGTGGAAGAATCAGAGATCGGCTGTCAGAGATGTCAGACTTCCTTGACCCTGTTCACCCAATAACACAATTTGAGAACAAATTGTAAATTCGACTGTTGCACGTCTTGTTCTGCGGGAATTTCGGCACTCGTCAAAATGAACTCCCCAGCTTAATTATCCTTGTTCAGTCGATGGTCATTTATCTTAGCCTTCTGTCTTGTTTTACTACTGACTGTAAATAACTTTGTGACCTGAAGTTAAGCCTGAATGTAATGACGTTACAGCTGGTGAAAACAAATAATGTAAACTTATTACTGCTTCCGTTTATGACATTGTCGTTACTTTTGTTTGTGTAAATTAATGTACACGTGTTGTGTATGATTGTTGTACCCAATTATAAAAAGGTTTTCTTTGTTCCAGGTAAATATTGTCTTTGTCGACGAAATTTCGGTGTGCGAATGTAAGTACGAAATTTTTACTGTCTGTTGCTTCTCTTAGGATTTTATCGTTTGGCAAGGTTTTTAGTAATCCAGTCCTCGCTAGAATAAAATTGGGGTTGGGGGGGTAAATGTAGTCCTCATCTTCACTTTGCTTATTTCATTATATCTGTGTGGGTAGTTCTAAGAAACTTAACTTATCGTTAAATAAGCGTCTGGCTGATTGTGGGTTAAAGGAAATGTGGCCATGACTTCCTACGCAAAAAAAGAAAGAAAAAAAAAATCGAGAACGCTCCAGCCCGTTCTCATCCCGTATGGAGGAAAACAACAACTCGTATCCCACCCCAGGGAACAAAACCATGGGCTAATGTTGTCTTATCATCTTTCACTGTCTTCCTCATCATCTCACTGTTAACTCACCGTCACCCTCACCCTCTTCCAACGTTTGCCTCGCCTTAGATAAATGAGCCGTTCACTGACCCTGGCACTGTCTGTTGGGGAGGTGGCCGATTATTGCTTTAGATTGTACACTCCATCAAACGTATCGTTCAGGAGGGACTGATGGTATCCAAAATGACCATATAGTTCTTGGTGTTCTATCTATCTATACATCTGTCTTTAGCCAGATGCCTTAATCCCGTATGAATTAGCCACAAACAAATCGCCTCCTTGTCATCCTGTCCCCAGCCTTTTCGCTGCCTTCCTAACTTACATACCCATCTCTCATATACCTCTCTACTCCATCACTTCTTCTCATCCTCGGCCTCCCCCGAGATTTAATCCACTACCACCTGTATGTGCATACTGTATGTTAACAGCACGGTTGTTTGGAAGAGTATATGATATGCGGGTGATTGGAAGGACTGCATTTATGGATTGATTGAGGGAGTGTATAGTAATGGAATGGAGAGTGAAGAATTGGTTGAAGTGTATAATAATGTAATGGAGAGAGAGTGAAGGATTGGTTGTAAAAGTGTATGGTGTTGTAATGATGAGTGAAAGATTGGCTGGAGAGACGATCTGAAATGGTGAGCAGGATAGTACATATCGTGTCAGGTAATGACTTTGAAGATGTGTGAAAAAAATCAAGTGTCAGAGCAGTGGCTTTTATAATCTGACGCCTGTTTTCACGACTGGGTGACCAGGGTTGGATGGAATTGTATGTTGATGGGTGATGGGGAAAGTATACTTTGTGAACATGGGCTCTGTATTTCGGCTTAGCATGTACGCACCACATAGCAGAAATGTGTGTGATGGACGGAGAGGAGTGGGCAGGACAGGCTTCGATAATGGTAGGTTGTGGATGGAAGTGGGTAGGATAGGCTTGGGTAATGGTAGGTTGTGGATAAGAGTGGGCTGGATAAGCTTGGATAATGGTAGGCTGTGGATAGGAGTGGGTACGATAGCCTTGGATCATGGTAGGTTGTGGATAGGAGTGAGAGGGATATGATTGGATGATGGTAGAATGTGGATAGAACTGAGCAGGATAGGCTTGGATAATGTCTAAAATGTGGCTCAGATCAGGGAGAATGCATTGCGAAAACTGACAAGTTACAGTACGTTGTCTAGTATGGATGATGCGATGGCTTATTTCCAACTTTTCACCAAACAGAACAAGAGTAAGAGGAAAAAAAGTTAGCACGCATCACTCTAGTTCACCCAGCATCTCGCGACACAGGAAAAAATACGTCATCGTAGTAAAAAGGTGGCGTTTTTCTTGCAGTGAAGGATATTTATTTGGTTCTCAGTATGCCCATCAGTCAATAGACAGGTAAAAACGCACATACCGTGAGAATACACCCAGAGCCATTTATTTTATTTCATTACTTTTTTTTTTTTTTTTTTGCAGATGCCAGTGTTTATAAAGCCGTACTTACGTTTTTCTTTCAGTTGTGTTCACTATATGCAAATGGGTAGTCGTGATTTCTGGCAGGGTTGGTTTCCGTGCTATGGCAGTGTTTTATACCCGTGGCTGCGGGGAAAATTTTTGCTGTGTCCTGCCCTAATGAGGGATGAGGCCAGGTAATACAGCATGTTGTGTTATGCTGCGTTGCGTTGCGTTGCATTGTGCTGTTTTGTGTTGTGTTGTGTTGTGTTTTGTTTTGTTGTGTTGTGTTGTTGCGTTGCACTGCGTTGAGTTGTGCTGTGTTGATGCATTGGATTGCTTTGCGTTGCCTGTCATATTCACCAGTCTATGCCGTAACTCACTTTTTTCTTGGATTATTTTACTCGTTCCTGGAACAATTATGCTCAAATGTGGGAAGTTGTTTTACTGGTGAGATACATCAGTTTTGACCAAACAAGGACCTTCAGGTTATGGACAGGCAGGCATTGGTCGATTACAGGGGTATTGCAATCGATTACGATTATGATTACTTTGCAAACTTCAGATTACGATTACGATTACTTTGCAAACTTCAGATTACGATTACGATTATCATTACAGTAAAAGTAAGAGTAATTGATTACAATAACGATTACATAAGAAGTAATCATGATTACAATCATGATTACATGTATTGTTGTGCACTATATAATTATGAGCACGTTTTCTTTTATACTTGACATTGATTAAGTAAACAGCTGAAGTAAGTTTTTAAAAGCAAAAACATCGTCCAGTAATATAAAACTGATATTTTCTAGGGATATATATCTTATATGCAAATCATTTTAACCCGTCACGTCCCGAGGTTTTCTGCACCTATGACATCCCCCAGTCCCGGGCCTTTTTGGAATTTTTTTTTTTTTGCTAAAACTTCCGCTTAGGTCGAGAAACGAAGGAAAATCACAAAGAGAGTGGTTCCCGCGGTCTATAAGTGGTCCGTACAGGTGCGGTTCCCCCCCGCAGGTATGGTGTTCTGTAATGGGCTGGATATGCGTTTACGTTTTCTATGGTAAGGAATAATGGGAGAAACAACACACAACACCTCTATATTTATTGAATTTGAACTAATAAACAATAACAGTAACAATATAATGGATTTCAGACACATATATATGAAAAATAAGCATTGTACCATCGCGCGAGCATAGCGAGTTTGGTCCGAGTCGTAACATGCTATATGCTAAGTTTCTGGTATGAGTCAACCTATCATTTTTTCTACTTGTATACTTCTGTTTCAATGACATTTTACCAATTACAACTGTTTGTAAATGTTTTCAGATGTTTTCATTCATTATGATGACATGTAGCATAAGTATAGCACACATCAGCTTAGTAAGCGCACTCGCTATGACTCGTATTTCAACATACCAAATTGTTTTATCACTTTCCAATTATTTTCCCCTTTACATAGAACCTTTCCTCCACCACTGTAAAGGTTTTCAATTATTTTCATTCATTACGAGGGCATTTAGCGATATGCTAGCGCATATTCACGTAGCAACCACGATCTCAAACACTCGTGTTTCATTATCTACTTTATTTATTCACTCCAGTTATAATTTCCCACTTACATTACACACGTTTACACCCCTATAATGCACTGTACATACTTACTGCCATTATTTATTCAAGTGAGCATGAGAATATCGCCTGAAAATACCCTCGCAAGGAATGTTTCGACAAACATAATACTCACACACTTATATACTAATTCACTCACAAACTTATATACTAATTATTCACTTTATCACTTGCTGACTTTTATTTTGACTAATACGTGCCTTATTCATTCAACTGAGCGTCAGGAAATCTTATCTTTGTACACACGCTATGAATATTTGACTTAGAATATATATCATCACATACAATAATTTGAACTTATATTATACCCGTAAGAATGTCACATAATAATAATTATATAATTACGGGCCGTATTTATTGCACTGAGCGACAGAATATCGCATCATACAACCCTCTCTAAGTAAGTTTCAACTTAGGGCAGATTTATATACTTACTCGTACACACAATGTTTTCACTTATGTTCTACCCGTATGCACTTTATACTAATATTTGGAGATCAACATGACTGATAATTTCATGGAGCGTCTGTCTGTCGCATTTACCTCATAATTTCAGCGTCCTTTCGCATTCACACCATGCTAAAATTGCATCAACGTGTGATATTCACTAAAACATGGGTGAATACAGAGACCCACGTCACACTGCTCGCACTCATAGCGGGTGTCCTTCCTCTGTGTCGTGAGTCTCACCTGGGAATTACTGCACACGTGACACCTGCGTTGGGGCCTAGGTCTGTTTGGCTGGGGAGGGATAGGAGTGGGGAAATGGCGGCCGGATATTCTCTGGAGAGTTTGGGCAATAGGGGCAGTGCGGGTGCTATGTTGGGGCCTTTCAACAGCATACTTTGCAAAGATTTCTCTTGTGAGCTCCCTCACAAACCCTTCAAATGTTTCCTGAACTCCTGTGGTCATGGCGTGAAGGTGGTGGCAATTCAGAGCAGTGATATCTAGTAAGTGAAAGAACAGTTTTTTATACCACTTCATCGTTGTCCTGGCACACTCTACCGTCGATATCATGGAGTCTGACTGGTCCACGAGGCGCATGTTTATATTGTAATCCATAACACACTCAGGTTTCCAAACACGACGCCTGCTTTCGCTACGGTAATCTACAGAATCAATACGGTGCATCAAGGGGCGGTGAACCGTGGACAAGAGGCTTACTTCTCTGATGTGGTTCCACATTGTTGCAAGGATGTTGTTGGCTTTGAAGAAGACAACCTCATTCCTTGCAAGTTTCCGCCCTACCTTGGCCATGTGATGCCGGTTCACCTTTACGGTTCCACAGACTCCCGTTTCATGTGTGTGAAGATAACGAGCGAGAAGAGGGCTAGTGTACCAATTGTCGAGGTAGAGAACGTGACCGCGATGAAGGTAATCTTGTATCATCGTCTTTACCACTGCTCCCGACAGTCCAATACTTCGATCTTCTATTATGTCTGTCTGTGCACCAGTGTACAAGACTATGTCTTGCACGTATCCAGTCCTACAGTCACACATAACAAAGATCTTGAACCCAAAACGGTGCCTTTTGCTGGGTATATACTGTCTGAATGAAATATTGCCTCTCCACATCACGAGACTCTCGTCTATGACGAGATCTCTATAGGGATAGAATGAGGAACGAAAGGTTTGCCTGAGGTGATCAAAGACCAACCGAATTCGCCTCATTTTGTCAGTGTTGTTTGCATTTGCAGGGTCATGAGCATCATAAAAATGGAGGCGACTTAGAATTTGTTGAAACCGATTACGGCTCATCACTTGACCAAATATGGGGGTAAACATAACAGAGTCCCTAGTCCAGTAAGCAGGAATTCTATTCTTTCTTATAATACCCATCAAAAGGACCAGGGCAAAAAATAAGAACATTTCTGGAAGGGAGACAGGGTAATCATAGCTCATAGAATGCCTACTCCTTGTTCCCAATCTTTCACTTTCTAGGCGCTGGGCGCTTGCAAACAGGTTTGTTTGGTGGACAATCTGCTCAACTAATGCCTCACTGAAAAACAGGTGGAAAAAATCCAACCTGGTGGAATTACTGTGAATACCTGGTGCAATGCAGCCAGATCGCCCTTGCTCAGTGAAGGGGTGAATGAGGGGAGAAAAATCACTCCCATCCTCCCAATCCCAAGACACAAATCCCTCGTCCCCATCAGCCCCATCACCGCCTTCGTCTGGGTGGGGAGGAGATCCTGGTTGGGGAGGTGGGGGAGAAGGAGTACGGAGGGCTTCCCCACTGTCACTCCTCTTCCCTCTGCCTTTACCCTCTCCCTTTCCCTTACCCTTACGGCCTTGAGGAACATTAGGGGGCTGTGGGGATGAAATAGGAGAATATTGGGGAGCAGAAGACGTGCTGGGGAGTGGTTCCTCCCCACCTTCCCCCTCCATTACCAAACCACGTGCTCTCTCACGCAACCTAGCTCGACCACGTGTTAGGGGATATTGGGGAGCATAAGACGTGCTTTGGAGTGGTTCCTCCCCACCTTCCCCCTCCCTCACAACCCCACGTGATAAGGAACGCACCCGCACTGGCCCACGTGATCCACTCTGCCGCCTCACACTACGTAGGGAGAGCAATGACTCACTCACGTCACTCTCACTTTCCCTAATCCCTGGACTTTCCCTTTCACTCCCCACTCCCTCCACTTGACTTCCTAGCTCCCCAAACAGAATGCTAGGCCCATACCTGCTCATACGACGTGGTGTGCTCTCTGGGCCACGATGTGTAATCACCTCCCATCCATACCACGTGGCAGCACGTCCCACGGCTCCGTCCTCATCCTCGTCCTCGAATTCTGCTTCCAAATCACGCTGGGGATAGGGATAGGATATACCACGTGCCTTCTTTGCCTTCTGCCCCTCTCTAGCAGCACGGTAAGTCACGTACTGCCGCTTCCTGGGTGACGGAACTTCCTCGTCACTGCTGGTGGTTTCTTCCTCCTCTGGCTGCACATAATCTTTGTCCATCTCCTCGTCGTCCAGTGGGGAATCACTGTCGCCGGTAAAGGTGTCCAGGGCGACTTGAATCTCGCTGTCTGAGAGACCTCTCTTGGCCATGTCTGGGCAGGACCGTGGCTACCAGGTGAGTGGACGAGTGGTGGGCTAGCGCGGGTCGCGCGGGGTCGCCGAGTGTCCCCGCCTGGTGGCAGGTAGGGGAAGGTCAGGCGAGGGTACGTACCGCAAATCAAGCGCGAAATTTGAAAATTGTCGAAATTATGCACATTGCAATTGCACGACGTACTGGTACGTCGCCAGGACTGGCAAATTCAAATCGTTGCAACGTACCCATACGTCGACAGGACGGGGCGGGCTAATAAGAATTGCCTGCGTAAGGAAGAACATAGAGTTAAGCTCTGCAGAACCTACGGCAACTGTTACTCTGGATAAAAATATACCGTTCAGTGCTATGTCCAGTAAGTTGTTCCTTTTTTTTTTTTTTTGTGCCAATTTGCAATACAAATGTGTTTTAGTAATTCAAGCACTGATACTTTTCTTCACTTTGTCATTGACCCTTTCATTCTATTAACTTTTCTACCAACTGAGATCTTCCCAGGTGATATTATTCTAGCTTAGGTAGGATATTATGTGGAAGCTTCTAAGTGATAACCTACAATTCACTTTTGTTTTCATATTACTTATGGACTTTTATGGTGTATGTTTGACTGTTTGACATTGAACTACAATATTTTATTCTTGACGAGTATTTGTGGAAGAATAACTTATCTGGGGCCTTGTAATCGTAAAAGTAACCATGATTACGATTACAATATGAGAGTAATTGATTACGATTACAATTACTTTGAAAAAAATGCCTAAGTAATCGATTACGGTTACACAAAAGTCTGTAATCGATTACAATCGATTACAATTACAAATTATGATTAACCCATGTCTGTGGATAGGAATAAAACGTGTGCGATTATATACTGTGAGGTAGTGGCAGGGGAAGGGGGAGCGGTAGGGATGAGGTGGAGAGGAGGGAAAAGCGGAAGTGAAGCAGCGGTATTAGAGAGAGAGCGAGAGAGAGAGAGAGAGAGAGAGAATAAGTATTTGGTTGGGAGTAAGAAGTGAGTGATTAATGTGTCTAAAAAAGTATTAAATCCATGTTAGCTTTTCGTTACTATTTGTCCCTACATCATACTTTTTCTTTTCTCACCTCCCTCTCCACCTAACAAGCCAACCCAAGTTATCTTAACCCAACC
This sequence comes from Coenobita brevimanus, assembly GCF_032717465.1. NCBI lineage: Eukaryota > Metazoa > Arthropoda > Malacostraca > Decapoda > Coenobitidae > Coenobita > Coenobita brevimanus. Next base: position 9,704,057 of record NC_137024.1, on the reverse strand, counting down.
TGTCATGTCCTTTTCAAATGTAATCTAACATATCAGGCAACTTTTCTTATCCCATCCCTTTTCATTTAATATCATCCTTCCTCATCCCATCCCAGCCTAGTCCAACCACACTAAAGGCTTTCCTAACCTAACCTCATCAGCCGCACTCAAGAAATAAATGCATAAAGTATAAATATATAAAAAAGAAATAATCCCTATCGAAATCAAGTTACCTTAGCCAAACCTAGCATAATCCACCATATCCCATTACATGTCGCCCAAACCTAGTCTGACTAGGTTGAAATCAATTCAGTCAGATCTCTCTTTTCTTCGTTTTCCTTAAGTCATCACATCTGAACTTAAGCCATCTCAATCCAGCACCAGACCCACCTGGTTGTGGGAGTTTGGATTCAGTGTAAAGCTGTGGGCTCCTTTAGGTGCCTCTGGTGGTGCAGGAAGTGAGAGATTGCCGCAGCTAAATTTGTCGTTGTTGTTGCAGCAACGCACATAGAAGCCGAGGCAATGTTGGCGGATTGAACTGGTGGTTATTCTGGTATACATAATTTTAGCTGGAGCAAAGACGTTTTGTTGAATAATGGAAGGAACTATAATGTGACTTTTATGTTCAGTTGGTGTTTGGAGTGAAAGGAGTCCAGTACCTGCTGAACAATGAGGGTTTTAGCAGAGTGGAAAAAATTTCACCTTTTTGAAATTTGGATAGTGATGACAACAGGCGAATGCAGGTGTAGAAGTATTACAATAATGCAAACATAACTGTGACTAAGAAGAAAGCCAGAGTTACGCATTACTGGCGTGCGTAACCTCTTTAAGTAAAAATAAGAGAATGTGTGCAGGAGTGTGAGTTAAAAATCGGGACTGGAAATTCAGAGCGGATAAAAACAACACGGTAGAAAGTTAATGTTAAGATCAATAAGGTCACGAGTAGTTTGCCCATGACTTTAGTAAGAATGGGGTAAATGTATTCTTCCTGTCTGACAGTTGGATTAGAAACTCGAGTCAACGAAACTTCAAAACATAAACTTAGTAGTACTCAGTAAGAAGAGGAAGGGTCGAGTGAGGTATGACACTGTGGGAAGAGACCTCACGGGACAAGGGAGGAGACGAAAGTAAGAGGTATTATTAATCTAGTTATAATCAGAATTTCGCTTCTCTTGGCCGAGGCATCTCATTTTTTGTTCTTCATCACCCTCTACAGAATCTTCACTCACCTCACCTCACATGTCGTGACTATTCATCGCCCTTTGGTCCACATTTATTATGCACACCAATTCACTGTTACTTATACCCACCTGCCAGCCCTTTCCTCATCTTCCACACGCCTTACCCTTTCTGACAACTTTATTCTTGTAACTAGCGAAGACATTATGCTCACGCACCAAATATTTAACACGATCACCCATTAGCCTCTCCCCTTCCTCTCGCATGCCTTTCATTCACTCTACCCCGCCCATTCTGATTGGATTAAACATCCTTTATCCCACTGTTCAGTTTGCCTGGTATCTGTCCCTACCACTCACGTCCTTACTTCCAGTCCATTTCCTCTCCATTTTTACTGCTCATCCTCTTCTTTCTTCATGTAAATTTTTCCAATTATTTTTGGAGAGAGGTTTAAGGCAGGTGTATGCATGGCAAAGGGAAGACAAAATGTGTGTGTGTGTGTGTGTGTGTGTGTGTGTGTGTGTTCAGTTATAGCTTTAGGGAGGGACTGGTGGCCTTTGATCCCATTTTTGCTGTGTACAGTAAACCAAAAATTCCAAAAACCTCTGACCAAAGGATTCAGGGGTGGTCGTAGAGGAACTGCAGGGGATTCCACCTCATTAGCCAGGACTCCTATTTCAAACGTTGGTTGTGTGTGTGTGTGTGTGTGTGTGTGTGTGTGTGTGTGTGTGTGTGTGTGTGTGTGTGTTCCAGTCATACATTGGCATTATCCTTTTCTCTGCAGCGTGTTCTCTTCAGGAAATTAAAATCGTTTGTCTGTGGCGACTGTGACATTTAGTTTTTAATTATTGATTAAATAATTAACTGAGACAGTTTTAGCCATGCCTCCAGCGAGTTTCTTTGACACAAGAGAAATCATCTGACATTTACGGAAATTTATGAGGAAGCTCATTTAACTCTCCTCCTTTCATCGTCCATCCTACCATCTTTATTCAAAACAATGTCCGAGTTTTGGAATACGTACACATTTTGTATTTCTGTACAATTAAGTCTCAACCTGAAGTTTGGCTGTTCATATGCCATCACTTTACTCTCGCTAACATTTAGTTTGAAAAACGCTGTTTCTACACACTGCTAGATTCTTCTGCTAAACTCTGTCACATCCACTTGTCATTTGCTCTCATCAGTGTATCATCTTCACACTAAAAGTTTCCTTTCAAAACCACGTCCCTGCCAGGCGTCTTCAGTGTCACCTCTCTCATCACTGATCCATAAACGCAATGAAAGCCATGCTGACATGACACGACACTGTTTCAGTCCAGCAGTCAAATTAAGCATTTCACTCGTCCATCTCCTCTCTCACAACTGAGTTTGCTTCCTTACATTATATACTTTGAGTAGCTTTGTCATAATAGTAGTCATAGGATAATAACTTCCACAGTGCCTGCAGATCTCTGTCATATGTATTCATCATGTCTGAGGGCACTATAGACACCAACTGTATCGAAGTTGGCTCTCGCTTTCTCAACAGAAGGAGCATTCAGTGGAGCGCGTCTCTCCGACATGGGGCAACGTAATTTCCAAACCACGTTTCATAATGGGTTAGGGTTTCACATCATTGATTAGGATTTCACAAAAAGTGTTTTTCGGATCCAGAATCTGTAAAACAATCCAGACCGGTTGTCACGAGTTGGCTCGTGACATTAAATTTAATGGGAAACCGCGAACTCTAGTAGAATCCCAGTGTTTATCGTTCAGTTTCGCTGCGTATTTACCCAGTCGGGAGTGTTTTCAAAACAATTTTTCACTGTCATAAGTGATCGTCTTTGTGCAAGACATTAGCACTTCCGCTGAGCGATTTGTTGTGGGCGTGTTTCGCTCATTCTAGCCGTTGATAATGCGGCCACAACGCTTCCCTCTTTCCCACGATTTAGTCAGTCGAGGTTTGAGCGCCACAAAAGCAGGTTGGGCCAGAGCGTGTAGTGCCGCCGTTCCTGAATTTCCACATAGTGTGATAGGCGAGAGACTTAGCGAGTGCAGTGTCCTTCCAGTAACGATGCCTAGTCATCTGCTTAGTCCACTCTTTGACCAGTATTTCTTTTCGTTTTCTCCTAGGTTTAAGAGTTTAGCTTCTGAGTGAGCGAGTGAGTGCAATCTCCTTATTTGAATTCACTTTGAAATGTAACGTAAATTTATTCCTTTGTAATCAATAACTTTAACAGTTCTTTTTCTCAAGCTTAATGTAATGTAAACTCGTGTTTTATTTTCCATATTAAGCTTATTCTAGTTGCAGCTCCTAGCTTGCATAAACGCCTTGCTATTCATAACTGGTACTTAGGCCAGTCTTTTGTATTAAGCTTAAAATCCATTGTGCCATCTAGGATTTAATGCATCAGCAAGAACCTGATATCATTAATAGTATTAGTAATTGATTGTCAGGGGTGAAGTCACTTTCTCCAGAGGCTAACAGTACTAACAACAGCAATTGTGAGGAATTAGTCTCTGCTGTGTACTGTTGAGAAAGTTTATAAATTCTCGTTCTTAGAGAATCGTCCAAGCAAGCCAGCATAAAGTAATCATTGCTTGATTTGTAGGAAGACAGTTCATTGTCCCTGCTCTCAGTATTATTGAAAATTAAATATTGAATTGTATAATCTTTAAAAAAACCCGTGACAATTGGCAACTTCATTCCAGGATATTAACTCCTAGCTCTAAAGCTATTCACGAGATAATACTCACTCGTTCATACTTAGGTATTTATCATTGAAGTCTACTGGCACTACCTTACTGGTGATTATTGATTCATTTTTATTAATTTACATAATAGTTTTCACAGTCAGTTGTTTGTTTAATTTTCTTTCTTTACCAGTTTAATTAGATAAAACTGGTCACCACTAACCTGTGCCTATATTCTTTATTCTCGATTATTGACATCTTTCTCTGAAAAAATCGCAGTCAGTACTGAGTCGCTAGTTATTTTGATTGAGTTAGCATCATGTCCACCAGCGTCTATGTACAGGAAGCCAAAGATATGGGTCTTACGGACCGAACTGAAATTAAGGAGTTTGTCCTCTCTCCGTTTAATTACGAACAGCAGCGCGAGAATGATGCTTGTGAAGAGCGTCGAATTCAGTGTGAGGAACGTGAAAAGGAGCGCGAATATGAGCGAGAACAGCGCAAACACGAGCGAGAACAGCGCAAACACGAGCGAGAACAGCGCAAACACGAGCGAGAACAGCGCGAACACGAGCAAGAACAGCGCGAACACAAGCGGAAGCAGCGCGAACTCGAGTTAGAACAAGAGCGACAACAACGGGAATATGAGCAAAAACAAAGCGAACTCAAGTTAGAACAAGAGTGACAACAACGTCAACACGAGTTAGAACAACGCGAGAGAGAACGTCAACACGAGTTAGAACAACGTGAGGGAGAACGTGAATACGAGTGTGAATGAGAACATGAATGTGCCGAGCGAGAAGCACGCGAAAAACACGAATTTGAAATGTTGAAGCTCAAGCGAGATTCCTTGGCTTCAGGCACATCTGGTGCAGCTGGGCCAACCTCCACGAGCGTTCTCCCTGCACATGTTATGGCGACCCCACACGTCAGGCTTCCCCCATACAAAGATGGCGAGCGAATCGAGCCATACATAGCTCGTTTTGAAGACATGGCTCAACTGTACCAGCTGGATGATGCAGCTAAGCGGCTTTAGTTTCTTAGCCTGTTTGAGGGCCCTGCCCTCGATATTCTCCACAGAATTCGTGGAGACAATCTCATGTATGAGATGATGAAGGCTGCACTTGTCAAAGCATACGGTCTCACAGTTGACAACGCCAAGAGTCAGTTCATGAGGGTGCGTTTACAGGATAAAGAGACTGCTGTTCAATTTCTTGACCGGCTTACTGCTTACTTAGATGAGTGGATGGAGAAAGATGAAACTCCTTCCACGCGTGAGGGATGATTGACCTTATGCTGCACACGCAGCTAAAAAAGTTGTGGCCTACTGAACTTATGGCTCAACTTAAGATCTGCCAGGTAAGAGATGCCAGCCAAATGGTGACGAAGGCTGACGCATTCTTTACTGCATACGGGTATCAAACTCGCAAGCAGCATACCTGGAATAGGAAACCTGATAAATCTGGGAAACCGTCTCAGACTGAACCCCAGCAACAAGGCCGTTCTCCGAATAATGGCCAAGGTCCAAAACCGCAGAGGAAGGACCAGGGGCAAAACACTCAGAAACCTGAGTGGAAGAGGTACAACAAGTACCCTAATCAGCAGCAGTATCAGCCACGCAACCGACCTTCGGGACAGTCCTTTTCACCACCAGCTCAAGTGAATAGGAGGCAGGAGGCGAACACAGCCTTCATTCCTCAGCAGCAGCACGGTGGTCACGTCCCTACCAGTACGGGTACTCCCCCACAGTTCACTAGTCCCACAGCAACAGTGAACCCCCCTCGGCAGATGGCTAATGCTCCATCTCCCCAGGCAGTGAGTACGACCCCTCAAGTATGTAATTCTCAGGGCACCATGTTTGCTACATCATTTATTCAGCAGCCTCATGAGTGGCTGGCTGCTTCCTCCACAGGCCCTCCAACAGGTGACAGTGCCTTCCTTGTTCAGCCAGGGTTTGTGGGAGCCATTCCTGTGAAGGTCCTGAGAGACAACGGGTCCTCAGGTTGCTCTGTCAAGCAGAGTCTAGTTCGGCCTGAGCAGTACACAGGTCGACAGATCCAATCTAACCTTATTGATGGATCAGTGAGATTGTTCCCTGAGGCATGTATCCAGGTGGCATCTCCATTTTACACTGGTACGACACTTGCAGTTGTCATGCCAGAACCTTTATTTGACCTAATCATAGGCAATATTCCAAGTGCCAAGTATAGTTGCACCGAAGATGACCCTACTCAGACTTCGACTACAGTAACACGAGTCATGGCTGAGGCTCCAGACTGTGTCACCCCTGTGACCATTGAATCACCGCAAGATCTGATGTGTAGGCAAATTGTTGTTCAAGAACAACATTCTGACCCGACACTTGCTGCCATGCGGAAGAAACAAAAGGGTAGAGTGATAAAATATTCATGGGGAGTTCAAGCCAAGTTCCTTCGCAAACAAGGACGGTTGTTCCATGAGTCACGAACACCCAAGGGCGAGGTTCGATTGCAGTTTGTTGTTCCAGCTAAGTCCTGCCTAGCAGTGTTAGAATGGGGTCATTGCTCAGCCTCAGGAGGTCACATGGGCAAAAGGAAAACCCAGGGCTGTATCCGAGCTGACTTCTTCTGGCCAGGGATGGGACGAGACGTGGATAGTTTTGTGCATTCCTGCAACGTTTGTCCACGTAACACCAATCAGGGACATGTCCTTCCTGCGCCATTTGAAACCACACCCGTAATCTCTGAAGCAGTTGAAAGAGAAGGTAGTGGTAATATGGGTGTAGACCCGATGTCTCGCCTGCTAACTGATGATTAACTCAGGCAACTGTTGTATGCTGGGTTCTGTAAGATAGGCATTCTCAGAGATTTGAGTAATCCAAGGACAAGCCTGTTTCCCAGTCAAAAGTGTACCAGTAAGACCTGATGTCTCGCCCGTTGGCCCTACAGGACACAGTATGTCCAGGGCCTGTACATACATATATACCGTAAGTTAAGGGGGGGAAGTTTGAGAACTCCGTAGAGACAGTCCGAGGCTGTGTATGAATTACCTTGTGGAATGTCTCAAGCTGTGGGCCTCTCTGAGAATTCCTGGAGAATGCACAATATCCACACGAGTGTTCACACCTACGGTGGGTGTTAAAATGTGACCTCCCCGAGATTGCATAGGGATTCTCAGCTTCCTGTTATTAGTCATAAGTGTAGAGTTAGGTTAACTAGTAAACTGCCCGGTCTGAGATTTGAGCAATTCAAGAACTGGCACGTGTCCTAGTTAATAAGCGTTAACCAGTAAACTATAAGGGATCTAAGCAATTTGTGAATTCAAGAATTACGTTTCCTGGTTAATAATGACATAAGTACTGATTGCTAGGCAGAGAGAGAGAGAAATAACAGTTTTGATGCTCCACCTTAATTCCTTTTGCAGGTGCAGCTGGTGAGTGCAGCATTGCCGTGCAGATCAGCTGGTCATCCCCGTCGCATGCTGCCACCCCTTCTCTTCTGCCTCGTCGTCATTATTTACTATAAATTTGTATTACATGATTTTACACGTAGGCACAGTTACACCACAACTGTCACACGTACACCATGTATCACATACATCACGCTACATAACAATTAGTTGTTAATGTAAATGTAGCAAATTTTTCGCTCAGTTTGACCTGAGTACAGGATTTTTCACCATCATCACGGAGTTTTTCCCTCAAGCTAGCTTCTATTAACGTAAATACGAGTTTTTTTCGCTCACTGGCGACTGTGACTTTCTCCTGTAGCAGGATAGCACACACACACCACAGTGTGACTCTTGTGTGATTGAGTAGGATTTATATGTATGTATATTGAAATTTTTTTCCTGGAAAAAAAATTTCAACTTTTGATGGGGCGTAATGTCATGAGTCGGCTCGCGACAATAAATTTAGTGGGAAACCGCAAACTCTAGTAGAATCCCAGTGTTTATCGTTCAGCTTAATTGCTGCGTATTTACCCGGTCGGGAGTGTTTTCAAAACAATTTTTCACTGTCATAAGTGATCGTCTTTGTGCGAGACATTAGCGCTTCCGCTGAGCAATTTGTTGTGGGCGTGTTTCGTTCATTCTATCCGTTGGTAATGCAGCCACAACGCTTCCCTCTTTCCCACGATTTAGTCAGTCGAGGTTTGAGCACCACAAAAGCAGGTTGGGCCAGAGCGTGTAGTGCCGCCGTTCCTGAATTTCCACATAGTGTGATAGGCGAGAGACTTAGCGAGTGCAGTGTCCTTCCAGTAACGACGCCTAGTCATCCGCTTAGTCCACTCTTTGACCAGTATTTCTTTTCGTTTTTTCCTAGGTTTAAGAGTTTAACTTCTGAGTGAGCGAGTGAGTGTGATCTCCTTATTTGAATTCACTTTGAAATGTAACGTAAATTTATTCCTTTGTAATCAATAAATTTAACAGTTCTTTTTCTCAAGCTTAATGTAATGTAAACTCGTGTTTTATTTTCCATATTAAGCTTATTCTAGTTGCAGCTCCTAGCTTGCATAAACGCCTTGCTATTCATAACTGGTACTTAGGCCAGTCTTTTGTATTAAGCTTAAAATCCGTTGTGCCATCTAGGAGTTAATGAATCAGCAAGAACCTGATATCATTAATAGTATTAGTTATTGATTGTCAGGGGTGAAGTCACTTTCTCCAGAGGCTAACAGTACTAACAACAGCAATTGTGAGGAATTAGTCTCTGCTGTGTACTGTTGAGAAAGTTTATAAATTCTCGTTCTTAGAGAATCGTCGAAGCAAGTCAGCAGAAAGTAATCATTGCTTGATTTTTAGCAAGACAATTCATTGTCCCTGCTCTGTTTTATTGAAAATTATCCTTTAATATTGAATAATTTTTAAAAACCCCGTGACACCGGTCCCAAAAGTTAATTGATTGTTCCCTTGGACATGGGCTATCTACTGACCAAATTTGGGCCAAATCCTTCTCTTAGTTTTTGAGTAATCCAGCTAACAGACAAACTAATAAACAAACAAACACACAGACAAACAGGGATGAAAACATACTCTCCTTCTCGGAGAGAATACACACTTAACCGTACCAGCAGAGTTGTTTTGCTCCATTTCATAATGGGTGAAAGGAGTCAGCAATCGCATTATCTTCTCCCACTCCTTTCCATATTCAAATGTACCAATATTCCTTCCTTCCTTCCGAATCTCAGGTACTCATCTTTGTATCCAGACTATTCTACACAGCTACCTGATCCATTTTACTATCTCCTTACCTCAAATCACCAATACAGCCCATCTTTGCTCATGTCATACACTCCTGCAGCACACAGTTTTCAGGCCCATCCTATTTCCTCCCTACCTCTTATCACCAATACACTACATTTTCGCTCATATCATACACCGCTGCAGCACACAACTACCAGGTCCACCCTACTACCTCCTTACCTCTTATCACCAGTACAGTACATCTTCGCTCATATCATACACCCCTGGAGTCTTTCCTGTCATTAGTTCTTCACCGATGAATGCAGTGATCTCTTTCCATGCTCATTCTTACTCCCTGTAACCTTCCTTGAGCATCCTTATTCTTTTGTGTTAAATTTCTTTTATGTTCCACTGTCTCTTCACCGTTAATCTTTTTCTTCTCGCTGCTTCTTGTATTTCATCACTATTTTCCCTCCCCCTTCTCTCTCTCTCTCTCTCTCTCTCTCTCTTTCTTTCTCTATGTCCCCTCCTCCTCCTCCCCTGGCTCTCTCATCTATCTTTCTACACTCCTTTTCCCTTTTCTTCTAATTTACTTTCTTACCTCCTTCCTCATTTATTTTCCCTCTATTCTTTTCTACATCTATCTTTTCTGTTTCTCTCGTCTTTCCTCATCTTCTCTTCGTTTATCTCCTTCCCTTCCTCCCTCCTTTCCTCACCGTCCGTACTATGCTTTCATTCCCCCCATTTTCTACTTCCCTCACAACATCTCATTTAATTTCGCCATTCATTTCCCTCCATCTCCCTTCCCTTTCTCCTTCCGCATTCTTTCCACACCTCCTCCTCTGCACATCACTGGCACTTCCCTCCACACTTCTCTGCCTCCCTCCTCCGCCTCACCCACACCTCCAGTTAGACCGGCCCCGTAATGCGTTTTTGAGGAGGTCTTTTGAGTGGGCCTGGCAAAGATTCTGTGTCTGTGTCACACTGTGCTGCTTCACGTTACCCAGTGTCCGATCTTCTACCTAGGCCTCGATTGAGAGAGAGAGAGAGAGATTAACGGTTTTCCTCTTAGGTGTGTGTTTCGAAAGTGTTACACTAAATCGTTCCCCTCTTCATCTACAACCAGAGTAATGTTGAGCTGAGCTGTGATAAACGGTAACTTTGTAATACTTTGTTATGGCAGTGCACTTTTTGCAGACAAAATGTCTTCCTATATGTGTGTATTAAAACCCTTCACTTTGAAGAGTCTCTTGTAAACCGTTTACTGCAATGACGTCATTGTGTAATTTAGTCTTACTGTCTCTAGAAGGTTCTCTTCAACTTTTGAAAGCTGTCTCGAGCTGATGGAGTTCCTGAAAGCTTTATGTAACATTTTCATTGGGTCTGGCCAGTCACTGACGTATATTATGCCCATTTACTGTAACCTGACCTAAAATCACCATCTCTCCATATTGAATGTGAGTTGTGAAAAAAAAAATTAACAACAGAATGTTAAACTAGATCCCAAAAAAGTGCTATGAAAAGAAAACCGAGCCGTACCAATATCTGATTCTGTCACTGACCTTTGTGAAATGATTGAAAACAGGGAGAAAAATCTTGTTAATATTAAGGTGAGTGATATATAGCTAAAGTTACACTCACGGGAAATATACTGTATATTGTGGGGAGCCTGACTGCTGTCCTTTCACTCTGTTGTCGCAGTTTTTATTCTTGCCCCCTTCAAACGGTTGTAGTGTAGCCACCTTAGCAGAGTTTTCTTGAACTGTCGTGATCAAATGTGCCCTTCTGAGCTCCTATAGCAAAAGTACCGGTGTAAATATACGGAGATTTAAATATGTATAAACTAATTTCTACATCCTTATCTTGAAACATACTTGGTGTAATGAAAATGTTAGTGTCTCTGGGCGGCTATGCCTATTAATATTAAGGTTGAGAATAACTTGATGGTTGTTGAGAAGGATTGTGACTAAGTGTGATGTGCTTGTGAATGAAGACTGAAATTGGTGGAAGAATTTTAAGTCTCCAGACAGTGAAAGAAATGAACGGCAATCGTGACAGAAAAGTGGAGCTTCAGCTATATGGTAGAAAAAACAAGATTATGAGTTAACAAATAACTAATTAATGGTTCGTTACCCATACCTTGAGGTGCATGATAGATCATCCCACCCGTCGTACCATGCCCGGGAAGAACACCACAGAAATTATATTCTTGATGCCTTCAAACGGTTGTGCTCATATGGTGTCGGGGCGACTTGTGTCCATCATATATCATTTAGCCATAAGGGGCCTGCTAAACAGAATAATCCAGCCCGGAGATAGTAAAAATAACATAATATAAAAGACGTCTTCCTCTCAAATAATTCGCTCTAGCAACAGATGAAAAGTAGACGTTATTTTGTCGTTTACCAGGTTTAAAAATGGCCGCAACTTTTGTCAGGTGCAAAGTAAATCAAAGAAAACTAACATAATTAAAAGAAAATATAAAACACTACATAAAGAGACTCAGCTGACGGGCATGAACACGGACAGTGACTTGCGTGGCAGGTCATCATTCCGGCCCAGCCATGGAAGTGAGAAAGTGGAAGGATGCAAGGAAATGAGGGCAGGCATAACATTTTCACAACACAAATGCTACTTAGTATCGCACATTGTCTGATGTCAGATTATTATACTGAAGAGAAATCCGGGCAAATAGAAATGAAAGGGACAATCATGATTAATTATTTGGCCAAAATAAATGAACTTCTTACTTTTTTAAATAAAACATCACATCAGTGTGAGGGAGACATAATTCACTGTTGCAGCCCACGATCCATTCCATCCATGCAAATTTATATTGCATCAGCTCGTAACACACACACACACACACACACACACACATACAGTACACACACAAATAATGCAGAATGCATGAGTAGTAACCCCACTCCTCCACCCGATAATAAAATTCATTAACACTACCCGGTAAGTCTCAAAAACACAGCCACCATAACCACTGAAGCCTCTCGCCAAACTATCGTACATCTCCATGAACTACCACCCAGACATCCACCCCTCAGATCCTACCCTACCCAGAGAGACACCAGGGCACTTAGACAGACTAAGATGTGACCCTCACTCTTCCTGCTGCAATACCAACCACACAGAGAACTCCTTAAGAATCCACTATACAGTACCCACACTGTAATCCAGCCCCCCCCCCTCCCCACCTACACACACAGAACAATACATTGACTAACTCAGGCACCACAGGCTTCTTCAACATAAATCAAGAAATTATTTTTGGTTGCGCCCTGATGAGGTTTCCGGTTACCTGTGGTTCACTGGTTTCACGTCAAGATTGGTCCTTTCCTGCGATTACGTATGTTTGCAGACGCAAAGCTGGACCGGTTTGATGTAATGAAAGCCATCTTATATTATGTAAAATCGCCATTTGATTGTAAGCCAAAAAAAAAAAAAAAAATCCTAATCAACAAGTTGACATCCTAGGGTAATTAAAAAAAAAAAAAAAAAAAAAAATGTTGTGCCACCGGGCCTCGAGCCTGGGTATTAGCTTTGCTGGGTGGGTTTGTCTAACACCCCACCTTTTCCCACCCCGCCAGATATTGGTGCGTAGTGATTATTTGTTTGAAATTATTCTCTCGTGGTGGCGGTCATTCGTCGTCTAAGGGAGAGCTTTTACATGCTTATTCCCTTCCCCCACCAACGGTCTTTCCTGTCCTGAATAACCAGAAATAGCCATAGCAATACTAAAATTTACATGATCATTGAACTGTAGTTCACTCTGTTTTTGTCTGAAATAACTGTCCTTTTTCCCCTCTTCAACTCCAGGAAGATAATTTCACTCTTTGTAGATCCACATAATTTTATTCAGCGTTGGAAAGCCTTTTCGAACTCAAGGGGTGAGGCATTGCCTCCATTATTATCATCACTGAATCTTTTAAACTCCAAAACTAACGTAAATTACCATTTCCATTAAGTTAATACCGAGCTCCAACGAGACGCTACCCTTAAATTCGACGATAGTCGCGAAAGAGTGCCATGGAAATGATATCACGAGGTAGCACTAACTTCTTCGGCACTGAAGTACGTGGCATCAGTTAATGGAGGACGAAAATCTTGAAGTTAAGTAAAAAAAAAAAAAATGATATGCATTCTTCCCACGTCAGAAAACGGCTGTGTTCTACTTAGTTGAGGGGAGTCTTTTTGAACTGTCGGTGCCATATGTGTCCTTCTGAGCCAATCTAGCACTGGTACCGGTGTATAAATACAGGAATAAAAAAAATACAAACTATATTTGGAGCATTTGTCTTTACAAATATGTAAAAGATGAACTCGTAATCCCATGGATACTATACTAAGAAAATTTTAATGTCTGAGAGCGACGATCTTTATTGAAAACGATAGCTGTTGAGAAAGATGTTGACCCAGTCTGATGCTGGTGAATGGAATGACGAGAAGCGGTGGAATAATTTTAAGAGCCCCGGGACAATGAAAGAAATGAGCGGCAATTGTGACAGAAGAGTGGGGAGACAGATGAACTTAGGTACGTGACTGGAAGGGGAATAATAATAATAATAATAACAATACTACTACTACTACTACTATCTATCTATCTATCTATAGCCCGACGCCCTAATCCCGCAAAGGGTGGCCGCAGACAAAACGCCTCCAAGTCACTCTGTCACCCACCATTTGACTCCCCTCCCCCCAACTCACCGCCCCCCTCCCTCATATACCTCTCAACTCCATCCCTCCACCTCATCCTCGGTCTACCCCTCCCTCTCCCTCCCTCCACTTCACCTACATACACCCTCTTAGTCAGTCTTTCATTCTCCATTCTCTCCACATGTCCAAACCACCTCAGTGTATTTCTCCTAATCTTTTAAACCACATCCACATCTACCCCACAACGTTCCTTCACTTCTTCATTCGTCAGCCTGTCCCTCCACGTCACTCCACATGCTCCTCTCAAGTAACTCATTTCCACTGCTCTCACTCTTGACTTGTTCCCCTCTTGCAAGGTCCACGCCTCGCTTCCATACGTCAGGGTAGGGATCACATTACCATCATGCAGTGACTTCTTAACTTCCATACTCACCTCCCTATTTCTCATCACTGCTTTCAGTGTACCAACAACCTTTCTTCCCTGCTGTACCCTTTCACGTACTTCATCCCCCAAAGTTCCATCCTTACTCATCACACTACCCAAGTACTTGAATGCACTCACATTCTCCATATCCTCACCATCCAACCTCACTGCACACTCTGTGACTTCATTCCTCTCAAATATCATAACTTTACTTTTGTTTACATTAACTTTCAGCTTCCTCCTCCTACACACTGTCCCAAATTCATTCACCAAACCTTGCAACTCCCATTCATCTTCACTCAACAATACTGTATCATCAGCAAACAGCAACACCGGAAGCTTCCAAATCTCACCCTCATTCATTAGGGCCACCCCCACATCCACTGCCCTACCTTGCACCTCCTTTACAACCCCATCCATATATATATTAAACAGCCATGGAGACATCACACACTCCTGTTTCAGTCCCACACTGAGATCAAAGAACTCACTCAGCTCACCATCCACTCGCACCGTAGCCCTATCTCCCTCGTACATACTCTTCACAGCACTCAACAATTTCCCCTCCACTCTTTATATTCTTAATACCTTCCACATACCTTGCCTATCTATTCTGTCATAAGCTTTCTCCAAGTCCATGAAGGCAGCATACACTTTCCTTCCCTTCTCTAGATACTTCTCCACTAAACATCTTAGAACAAATATCTGATCTACACACCCTTTTCCCTTCCTAAATCCCCCTTGTTCTTCTCCAACTAGCTCCTCTGTCATATGCCTAACCCTATCAATGAGTATTCTACCATATATTTTACCAGTCACACTAAGAAGGCAAATACCCCGATGGTTACCACATACTTCTCTCTCCCCTTTTCTTTTGTACAGAGGAACAATTATACCTGATTTCCAGTCCTCCGGAACCCTTCCCTCTTCCCAAGCCAATCTACACAACTTCCATATCCACTCCACAACAATCTCACCCCCATACCTAAGCATTTCACCACACACTCCATCAATTCCTGGGGCCTTTCCCAGCTTAATCTTCTTCATCGCTTCCACTACTTCCGACCTACTGATCTCTTCCTCCCTCCTCTCACCTCTTCTTCTCCCAGCCATTCCCCAACCACTTATACTCACACTGCTCTCACTCTCTACATTCAACAAATCCTGAAAGTGCTCCTTCCATCTCCTCAATTTCTCTCTCTTCTCCACCAACAATCTATTATTCCTATCTTTCACTCCCCTACTATTTCCCCTTTCACACTGCCTTACTTTCTTTACCTCCTTCCAAAACAATTTCCTACTCTCCCTCCATTTCACACTCAGATTCCTCCCAAACTCTTCATCCACTTTCTTCTTACTCTCCTTCACCAGTCTCTTAACCTCCCTTCTCCTGCTCACATATACCTCTCTCTTCTCTCTCTCATCTTCTCCCCTACCTCTACTCGCCAACCATTCACCATATGCCTTCTTTTGTTCCACAGCTCATTTCACCTCATCATTCCACCATGCTGTCCTTTGCACACCCTTGCATCTCCTCCTCACTCCACAAACCGCCTCACATGCTGCACTTACCTCTTCCGTGAATATCTTACATACGTCTTCCACCCCTTCCATCTGCTCTAGCTCATACCTTCCCGATCTTTCTTCCACTATGCTCTTATACTCTGTCTTTTTCTCACTATCTTGCAATTTCTCCACTCTTCTCACAGGAGCTGCTTCCTCCTGTCTTCCCCTTCGTCTCCTCAACCACTTTCTTTGCAGCTCTACCTTGGCCATCACTAAGTGATGGTCCGAGACTCCATTCCCCCACCCTCTCCACACCCTTGCATCCAACACTTGTCTTCTCATTCGCTCATCCACACACACGTAGTCTATCATTGCCTTTCGTTCAACAAGTTCACCATCCATCCTCCTCATTATTCTCCATGTATACCGGTGGATCATCTTATGATGAAAGTAGGTGTTGGCTATTGCCAACCCCTTACCAGCACAGATGTCCACCAAAGCACTACCATTCCCATCTGCTTCAGCTGGCACACCCCACTGACCAACCACTCCATCCACTCGTACATTCCCAACTTTGCCATTCATGTCTCCAATCAACAGCACTCTCTCGCTCCTCTCAAACTTGTCCATACATGCTTCTACTCTCGCCCAAAACTCATCTTTCACTCTTGCCACTCGATCCTCTGTTGGAGCATACACACATACAATCGCCCATGCTTGTATACCTACTTTCATCCTCACCCATACAATCCTTGCACCCACTGTTCCATACTCTCTTATATTCTCCTTCCACTTCTTGCTTATCATCAGACATACTCCCTCTCTTGCCCTCTCATTCTCACTGACTCCCGCACATATACCTACACCGTATTCCCATTCTCTCATCCTTTCACCTTCCATTTAGTTTCAGTCAATCCACATATATCCACTTTTGCATCCTCAAGCACTTGGACAATCTCTCTCTCTTTCACTTCATCATTCACTCCTCTCACATTCCATGTTCCCACCCTCAGAATGTCCTTTGTCCGTTCCTTAGTCGTCAACGTATGGTCCGTCCGGGTCCGAGGCTCTTTATTTGCTTTTTTAGTTAGTTCTTTTTACGGGGTGGGGCACTAACCCACCACCAACCCTTTTAGTCGCCTCGTACGAGAAGCAGGGATACTGGGGGAGTATTCTTGAAACCCCCGTACCCCCAGGGGGGGCTTTAGGGTGCAAAGTAGATCGCCCATCCAGGCCATCCTGCTCTGCCACTACCGGGAGGGACACCACACGGATTATACTCTTGCTACCTTCAAACGGATATATATTGTCAGTGTGAGATTTATCCATCATATATCCTTTTGCTATAAAAGGTCCTGTTAAACTGAAAAATATTGCTCGGAGATAATAAGAGTAAACTAAGAAAAGTCGTCTTTCCACCCAAGGTGTTCCACTCAAGGTAAAGCCTATTTCATCGTGTACCGATTTTTAAAAATGTATTGCAACTCCTGTCATGTGAAAAATAAGAAAAGCCAAGGAAAGCTAGCAGTATTAAGAGAAAAAAATTAAACACCGCGTAAAGAGATTCAGCTGGAGGACATGAACGCTGACAGTGAGTTTCATGACAGGTCACTTCCCACCTAGCCTTGGGAGTGAGAAAAAGGAAGAATGCAAGTAAATGAGTTCAGCAATTAACATTTTCACTACAGAAGAGCTACTTAGCATCGGATTTCGGATGATGTGACGATTATACTCAAGGGAAATCCACGGAGTGAGGAGTGTTCAAGGCAATCATGATTAATGATTTGGCCGAAATTAAAGAACAGCGTACTTTATTTTGGTAAAGTGTCACATAGGTGTGAGAGGAACACAACTCACAGTTTCAACTCAGGATCCATTCCCTCCATGTAACTCTATATTGCATGATCCCCCCCCCACACACACACAAATGATACAGAATGCCTCAGGAATAACCTAACTCCTCCAGCGGACAATAAAATTCATTAACACATGCCAGGTAAGTCTCAAAAACACATAGCCACCATAACTATTCAAACCTCTCGCCAAACTACCGTACACTGCATCCTCTATGAACCCCTCAAATCCTTCCCTACCCAGATACACACCAGGACACTTAGTCTAAGATGTGACCCTCACTCTTCCCTGCTACAATACTAACCACACATAGAACTCCTTAAGAATCCACTATACCCACACTGAAATGGAGCCAGCTCCCCCCCCCAACACACGCACACAGAACAACACACTGACCTCAGGCACCTCAGTGTCAAAACACAGACTCCTTCATCATAAATCAAGAAAATAATGGTGGTAGTGCCCCGATGAAGGTGCCGGTTACCTGTGGTCCACTGGTTTCACGTCAAGATTGGTCCTTTTCTACGATTACCTATGTTTGCAGACTTAAAGCTGAACGGGTTGAGTATGATGAGATCCATCTTTAATTATACAAAATCGTCGATTGATAGTAGCTAAAAAAAAAAAAAAAAAATCTTATTCAATAAGATGACATCGTAGGGTAAGTAAAGAAAAAAAAAAAAAAGTTGTGCTACCGGGCCTCGAGCTTGGGTATTGGCTTTGCCGCGTGGGTCTGTCTAACACCCCACCCTTTCCCACCCCGCCAGATATTGATGCGTAGTAATTATTTGTTTGGAATTATTCACTCGTGGGGGCGGTCATTCGTTGTCCAAGGGGCAACTTTTACATGCTTAGTCTCTTCCCAAACCAACGGTCTCTCCTGTCCTGAATACTTAATCGTAGCCGTAGCAGTAATAAAATGTACATGATGATTGAACTGTAGTTCACTTTGTTTTTGTCCGAAATAACTGTCCTTTTCCCCCCTCTTCAACTCCAGGAAGGTAATTTCAGTCTTTGTAGCTCCACACAGTTTTATTCGGCTTTGGAAAGACTTTTTGAATTCAAGGGGTGAGGCATTGCCTTCATTATTATCATCACTGAATTGTTTTAACTCCAAAACTACCTTAAATTACCATTTCTATGAAGTTAATACCGAGCTGCAACGAGACGCTACCCCTAAATACGACGATAATCACGAAAAAGTGCCATGGAAAGGGTATCACTCGATAACACTGTCTCCTCCAGCCACTGAAATACGTGGCATCAGTTAGTGAAGGACGAAAATATTGAAGTTAAGGTAAAAAATAATTAATATGTATTCTTCACTCGTCAGAAAACGGCTGTGTTGTACTTAGTTTAGGAGAGTCTTTTTGAACCGTCACTGACAGATGTAGCCAGTATAGCAATGGTATGGGTGTATTAATACAGGATTTTAAAAAAGTGCAAACTATATTTGGGGTACTTGTCTTTACAAATATATATATGATAAACTTGTAATATCATGGATACTATTTTATGAGAATTTTACTGTCTGCCAGCGACGATGTTTAATGAAGACGATGGCTGTTGAGAAAAATGTTGACTCACTGTAATATGCTTGAGAATGGAATGACAAGAATCGGTGGAATAATTTTCAAGGCCACAGGACAGTGAAAGAAATGAGCGGTAATTGTGACAGAATAGTGAGGAGATAGATGAGCTTTAGTTACGTGGTTGAAATAGTAGTAGTAGTAGTAGTAGCAGTAGTAGTAGTAGTAGTAGTAGTAATAATAATAATAATAATAATAATAATAATAATAATTAGAAGAAGAAGAAGAAGGAAGAAATTAAGTGGAAATGAACAGGCTTTAGTATGCAAAGTAGTTTGTCCATTCTGCTCTGTCACTACTTGGAGGGACACCACACAGATTATATTCCTGCTACTTTCAAACGGATATATATGGTCAGGGTGAGATGTATCCATCATATATCCTTTCGCTAAAAGTCATAATAAACTGAAAAATATTGCTCGGAGATAGTAAGAATACAATGAGAAAAGACGTCTTTCCACCTAAGGTATTCGCTCCAACGCATGTAACATAAAGCCCATTTCGTCGTGTACCAGTTTTAAAAATGTACTGCAACTTCTGTCACATGAAAAATACGAAAAACCAAAGAAAGCTAACGTTATTATGAGAAAAAATTGAAACACTGGGTAAAGAGATTCAGCTGGTGGACATGAATGCGGACAGTGAGTTGCATGGCATGTGTCATGGGTTTTTAAGGATTATGCAATATTAAAGAATAGTATTCAATAATACTTGAGAACAAGAACAAAGAACTGACTTGTGAAAATCAAGCAATGATTACTTTATTTCGGCTTACTTCGCCAATTCTCTAAGGACGAGAACTTATAAACTTTCTCAACAGTACACAGCAGAGACTAATTACTCACACGTGCTGTTTATTAGCACTGTTGGCCTCTGGAGAAAGTGACTCCACCCCTGACAATCAATAACTAATGCTATTAATGATAAACAGGTTCTTGGTGGTGCATTAACTACTGGTTGCACAACGGATTTTAAGCTTAATACAAAAGGACTGGCCTAAGTACCAGTTATGAATAATGCAAAGCGTTTATGCAAACTAGGAGCTATAAGTGAAATAAGCTTAATGTGGAGAAATAAAACACGAGTTTACATTACATTAAGCTCAAGAAAAAGAACTGTTAATTTATTGATTACAATGAGATAAATTTACGTTACAAGTATCTCAAATGAATTTAAAATAAGAACACACTCACTTGCTCACTCAAAAGCTAAACTCTTAAGCCTAGGAAAAACAAAAAGAAATACTGGTCAGAGAGTGGGCTAAGCGGAATGGACTGGGCGTCGTTGCTGAGGAAGGACACCGCCACACACGCTGAACCTCTCGCCGATTCAAACTAGGTGGGGATTCAGGAACTCGCTGTACACGCTGCTGGGCCAACGAACCTATAGTAGGACAAGTTTAAACTTGCGGCTAGGGTGGGGCACGAAGCTCTGTACAGTTGTGCCACGTTTTCCATAGCGCGTGCCACCTCCCCCCCCTCTCTCTCTCTCTCTCTCTCTCTCCTGGGGGACATGTGCGTCACCCTGGGGAATTTTGTTTCTTTTATAAATGACTTTCATTTCTTTCTTTTTTTTATTACTGTATATCTAATTATATTTAAAAATATTTATTATTGTTTTGCATATGTCACCAGATGACCTCGCTGGTGCGGCGCCATGATTTTTCATTCAATCACTCTCTCCCTCCTTCCTTCCCTCCCTTCCTCCATCCCTCAACAAACACTTCCTCTGGCCTGCCATCTTCCCCCCCCTCCTTCTCTCTCTCTCTCTCTCTCTCTCTCTCTCTCTCTCTCTCTCTCTCTCTCTCTCTCTCTCTCTCATCTATGGAGTTTTAGGATACATTTTGGTTATT
Organism: Coenobita brevimanus; assembly: GCF_032717465.1. Classification (NCBI taxonomy): domain Eukaryota; kingdom Metazoa; phylum Arthropoda; class Malacostraca; order Decapoda; family Coenobitidae; genus Coenobita; species Coenobita brevimanus. The sequence continues at coordinate 9,683,170 of NC_137024.1, read as the reverse complement.
TTCTTTAACATTATATTGTACATATTGTAAATTTGACTATTTTCACACCTCCCAGGAGGTAAGGACGAAGTAAAGTGACACGAGGAGGCTTTCGGGTTAGTCTGGGTTTGTGTGAGTGTTGCCGCTCACGAGGGTTTAATGTATTATTTTTTCTTTTACTAAGAAATTGGCATATTTTTACTTATATTCCTGCACATTATTTTATAATCATAATTGTGACATTATTACCCAACCCAGAAATACGGTAAAAGCCAATGAAAGTGACTCCTTTTTTTTTTTTTTAGCAACACTGTAAAATATTTATGCCACGTTTCTGTATTGCCGTACAAATATTTCATGCATAATAAGTTGACTGTTCTTTCATATATTATAATACACACATTAACAATGTATTCATATGTGTTTATCGTATTTGTGATGCCTTTTACATATATACAGCCGTTTCACATCGCGGGTTTGGGAAACAAAGCACCACTGTACAGAGGGCCGTGCCCCACCCTAGCCGCAAGTTTAGATTTCTCCTACCATAGTCCCACGGCGCTCTAAGTCTGACTAAATTCAAACAAGCGAGGCGAGGGCTGAAGCCAGCTGCTAACTGGTAACGGCTAACAGTTGAAAGAGAGTGAGCAAAACACGCCCATAATAAATCACTCAGCGGAAGCGCTAATGTCGCGTGCAAGGACGATCACATATGAAACAGTGAAAAATGTTCTGAAAACACTCCCGATCGAGTGAATATGTGGCGGTTGACTGAGTGATACTGGGATTCCACTAGAATTCGCAGTTTCCCACCAAAGTTCAATGTCACGAGTTTATTTAGAGAGGAAATCGCGCCAACTCGTGACAGCATGTCACCGTTCCCGCCCAGCCATGGGAGTGAGAAAGTGGAAGAATGCAAGTAAATATGTGCAACAATTAACATTTTCGCTACAGAGGAGCTACTTAACATGTGACTCCGGTTGATGTCAGATGATTATACTCAAGAGAAATCCACGGAGTGAGAAGTGTTCAAGGCAATCATGATTAATGATTTGGCCGAAATTAAAGAACATCGTACTTTATTTTGGTAAAGTATCACATAGGTGTGAGAGGAACACAACTAATAGTTTCAGCTCAGGATCCATTCCTTCCATGTAACTCTATATTGCATGATCCCCCACCACACACACACACACACACACACACACACACACACACACACAAATGATACAGAATGCCTCAGCAATAACCCCTATTCCTCCACCCGACAATTAAATTCATTAACACATACCCACATACCCGGTAGGTCTGAAAAACACACAGCCACCATAACCATTCAAACCTCTCGTCAAACTACCGTACATCCTCCATGAACCACCACCCAGACATCCACCCCTCAGATCCTACCCTACACAGAGAGACACCAGGGCACTTAGACTAAGATGTGACCCTCACTCTTCCCTGCTACAATACCAGCCACACACAGAACTTAAGAATCCACTATACCCACACTGCAATTCAGCCTCCCCCCTCACACACACACACACAGAACAACACACTGACTAACCTCAGGCACCTCAGGGGCGCAACACAGACCCCTTCAACATAAAATTTTTGTCACATCAAGATTGGTCCTTTCCTACGATTACGTATGTTTGCAAACTTAACGTTGGATGGGTTCGATATAACGAGATCCATCTTAAATTATGTATACTCACCTGTTGGTAGTACGCTAAACAAAAAACAAAAATCATATTGAACAAGTTATCATTGTAAAGTAAGTAGCCTAAGCAAAAAAATAACGTTGTGCTACGGGGCCTGGACCCAGGGTATTAGCTTTGCTGGGTGGGTCCGTCTAACACCGCACCCTTTCCCACCCCTCCAGATATTGGTGCATTGTTATTATTACATAATGTTAACATTATCTTATATTCCCCCATTTTCTGGTAACCAAAAAATCGTACAAATAATCATAACGCAGCCACACCTTGGGAGGTGGGAAAGGGCGCCGTGTTTGGCAGACCCACCCAACAAGGCTAATAAACAGACTTGATTCTCGATGACTTTCCTTTTTCTGTTTTTTTTTTTTTCTCTCTTCACTCTTTTGTGTTGTTTGCTGTATATCCCCAGAATCCGGTGACTTTTTTTTTTTTTTTTTTTCACTTCTTACCACCACCAGACGTTTTTATTGAATTTCCGACACGCCTGTAATAGTGAAGGGGTAAATGACGGCTTTAGCTAACCTCTTCCTGTTAGAGAAGTATCTTCCAAGATGAATCAAGTCGTCTGAAAGTAGCAAGAACAAAAAGAAAAATACGTCGTTGGAGTGAGGTAGAATTTCCTTTTCTTTCAATCAATCAATAAATCAATCATTTCCTGTGGCACCCCACGGGATGCATAGGGCCTCAATGAACTCTCTCCACCAATATTTGTCTCTTGCCATCTCCTTCAGGTCCCACCAACACTCCTCTCCTGCTTCTTTTTTCATTGTCCTCAGCCAGGTTTCCCTCGGCCTACCTCTACCTCTTGTTCCTCTAGCAGTCCACTTTGGCACATCCTGTATTAAACTACCTTCTTTTCTGTATATGTGCCCCAGCCACTTCCAGCGAGACAGTCTAACATATTCATTATGTGTTCCACTCTCGTAATATCCTTTACTCTTGCATTTGTAACTCTGTCTTGCCATTTTACCCCAAGAATCCTTCTCAGTATTTTATTCTCAAATCCTAATACTTTCTGATCTGTTGCAATTGTACTGTACCATGACTCATGCCCGTAAATTAAAATTGGTCTAACCATGGACTTGTAAATTTTCACTTTAGTATGTACCGAAAGCATATTATTATTCCAAACAGATTTCAACATTCCAACAGCTCGCCAAGCCTGTCTAATCCTCTCCTCAATTTCACTGTTTAATGACCCATTAGATGACACAATCGTTCCCAAATATTGTTTATTACATTCTCAATATTTTCTCTTCATTTTCTCGTCTTCCTCTTGTCGTCATACCTCCATCATTCTTTCCCTCTTCCTCATTCTTCTGCCTCCCTTTTCTTCTGTTTCTCTTTCACATATTTTTTTTCTCTCTTCCTAGTTTTTTTTCTTCTCCTGTTTGTAATTTTTATTTTCTTCCCCATTCCTGTCCCCGTCCACGTTCCCCTTCCAGTTCTCATTCTCTTTTCATTTTCTCAACCTCCTCTTTCGCTCATGCTCTTCTCGTTTTTACTTACATCGCAAGATGCCAGGCACATTAGAGCAACGCCGGTTTATCTTGTTGGCAAAAATAAATTCCATTGCACTCAGACATTTAATACCGTACCACAGCACATTTCCGCAAGTTATACTTGCATTACCCCTCCCAGTCCCTACGACAATTCCTGCTTATTCCACCCAATTATTTGTCTCTCACGCCTATTTTTTTACCCCCTGACATTATCAGCTTTTGAGAATATTTTGAAATAACTTTCAGTGCATCAAATCACTAATGCTACGACACCCATGTTCACAGGGAAGTCGGTGGGGGATATGGAAAGCAGAATGGATGGGCAGCATATGTGGGGAGGGATCGCCAGCCAACATAAGCAATGGTCGAGGAAGGGGAGTGGGTGAAGAACGAGTTTCGGAGGGGAGGGGAAGGAAGGGGTAGAGAGAGAAAGTAGGAGCAAAGGAGAGGGAATAGGTAAGAAGATGAGGAAAAATATGGATGGAAGGTGCAGCTGAGAGAGGATCATTAAGATACGGGTGGTTGGGAGAGTGAAGGATGTACGTGAGATAAAAAGGTGGGGTGTTTAGGTGAGGGAGTGGGTGAGGCATGTTGGTGGGAAGAAAAAGTTGATGGCTGGAATAACTGCGATAGTATATGCGAAAAAAAAAAAAAAAAAAAAAAGATTGATGGGAGAGTTAGGAATGTGTGGGAGAGTGGGTGGGGAAAAAAGTAGCTAGGTGGAAGGGTGACGGATTTTGGCTGGGGAGTGGGCGGGAGGGTGAGGGGCGTAAGTTGGAGTTGGAGTTGGAAAAAAACTATGTAGGAGGGTGAGGGACTTTGGTAGGAAAGTGGATGGGAGGATGAGGGATGTAGGTGATACAGTGAGTGAGAGGAGAATGTGGTACGGTGGGTAGAGGAAAAATGTCTTTTGCAGAGTGAGGGAAGTAGGTGATAGAGTGGGTAGAAGTACTGGGTTTGAGGGTAGGTAGAAGTACTGGGTGGGAGGGTGGGTGAGGAATGTCGATGGGACCTACACACACACACACACACACACACACACACACACACACACACACACACAGATTGAAGAAAATTATGGAACGGGGAAATTCTAAGGTGTACGTTAGAAACAAAGATGGATGGGAAGGTAAGTGGGTGGTGGGGAGGATTCCAGAAGACAAGTGGGAGCAATCATTGGGTAGGAGGCAGTGGTGGCAGGTGGAGAGCTGAGAGGACAGGTGGGTGTGGCAGTGCCAGCCAACACAAGCAATGGTCGGGGAGAGGGAGAGGGTGGAACAACGAGTTTCGGAGGGGAAGAATGGGGTAGAGAGAGAAAGTGAGAGCAAAGGAGAGGAAATAGGTGGGAAGGCAGAGCATGGGTGGGAAGACGAGTGGAGTAAGGGAGAGGGGAGTAAGGGAAGGGGAGGGTGGAGAAAAGTGAAAGGCAAGAGACGGGGGAAGAGGGGTAGAGATGTTGAGGACGAAGGAGAGATGGAAGAAGGGAATTAGAAGCGAGTAACAGTTTGATTTATTATTATTATTATTATTATTATTGTTGTTGTCGTTGTTGTTGTCGTTGTTGTTGTTGTTGTTGTTGTTATTATTATTAGTTGTTATTATTATTATTATTATTGTTATTATTATTATTATTATTATTATTATTATTATTAGTTATTATTATTATTATTATTATTATTATTATTATTGTGATTATTATTATTACTACTACAGCAACAACAACAGCAACTACTACTACTATTACTACTGCTACTGCTACTACTACTATTACTGCTACTACTACTACTACTACTACTACTACTACTGCTACTACTACTACTACTACTGCTACTACTACTACTACTGCTACTACTACTACTTCTACCACTACTACTACTCTTATTACTAGTACTATTATTATTATTATTATTATTATTATTATTATTATTTTTCTTTCTCAACTCCTCGTAAAGACAGCCACTACCGTAAATACATTCACATCACGCTATCTTTTAGGTGGGAACTGCCGAGTTTGATAGTAAAAATGACGAAACATCATAGTTTTACACACACACACACACACACACACACGGGAGACACCAAGGAGTGCAGTCGTGGGCCGACAGCGCTCCATACCGAGCCAGCACGGCCAGTGGCGTTACCTAAATTAGTATCTTTATGTGAGTCAAGCTCTGTACCAGGTTAGAATAAATGATTTTTTATTATTAAAAAAAAAAAAAAAAGAAAGAGTTTAAACAAGACTTGTTCAAACAGAAAAGAGAACCGAGTATCGAAAGAATGCGCTCAGTCAGCTGATGTTTGTTTAGACTACAACTGCCCCAGGGAATGTAAGTACTCTGTGCTTTTAGTATTGCAAAATGGCCACATACTTTAGTAAAGCAAATTTGGAAAAGAAAAGGGATAAAGGTAGAAAGCAAGATGATGATTTCTACCAAGAACTGGTTGAGATGGAGACTCACAATAGACTGGTTGAACGTGTACACAAACTGGAAATGGCCTTTCAAAATGAAATTGATGAAATAAAGAAGCAGATGCACTTGCAAAAGGAAGAAACAGAAAAACTAGGAAGGGAGGTCAACAAGAAAGACACAACCATCAGTGAACTAACAGTGGAACTGAGTACACTTAGGAGGAAAATGATTGAAATGGCAAGTACAGTAGTCAACCACGAGAGTATTATGGAAGAGTTCAAAAATGGTAGAGACAATTAGGCAAGTAAGCAGTCTGATAGACCAGAGCAGTGATAATGAGGAGAAGATAACACAGGTGAATGAAGCTGTGCAAAACTACAAAAATGATGTGGAAACCACGTATGCTGAAATGGTGAAAGTAAAGAAAGACTTAGGAACAAGGGTGGAAGAAAAAAGCATTAAAAAGGAAGTGAAAAGAATAATCCAAAACAATCCAAAGTTAGTCAGAGATTCAGTAGATATCAACAAATCTATAGTAATCACTGGTATAGAAGAGGAAGAAGTAAAAAACAAGATCTCAAGAGACAAAAAGGAGATGGCAAATGTAATGAGTTTATTGAAAGAAGTATCAGAGGAAATCTGTAGTAAAGACTTTGAGGAACACAAAAGGTTAGGGAAATACGAGAAAAGCAAGTCAAGACCTCTAAAGGTGACTTTCCAGAGTGTAAACACTGTGGAGGAGATACTAAAAAATGCAAAGAATCTTATGGAAAAAGAGGAGTTCAAAAATGTATGCCTAACACAAGAGGAACTGGAATTACTGAAAGAGAAGAGGGAGGAAGCAAAAACAAAAAATGAGGGAAGATCAGAGGAGGAGAAGAACACATTTTTTTTTACAGAGTAATAGGATTGCAGGTACGAAAGTGGTACATAAACAGGAGGGAATGAAAATGAGGAAGGTAGAAGAACCATGTCATGACAAGTATATAAACAAGATGATAAAGTTGATGTACTCAAATGTGGATGGAATGGTATCTAAATTATTAGAGATGAATGATTATGTCAGAGAAAATGAACCACATATAATATGCCTAACTGAAAAAAAATTAACACCAAGGATATCAAATGACATACTAAACTTAGAGGAATATAATATATGGAGAAGAGATAAAAACTTAAAAAAAGGAGGAGGAATTATAATATTAACTAAGAAAAATCTAAAAGTCAATGAAATAAAACTAGATATACCCTCACAAGTAGAGCTGATTGCAGTAGAGATCAACACATCTGAAGGGAAAGTAATTGTAGCCAATATGTACATGCCACCCAGTTCAAACAAGTGGGAAAGAGACGAATATGAGGACCTGGCAGAGAGTACAATTCAGAGTTTAAGAGCATTACTACATAAAATGGAAGAGAAATCGGAAAGAATTATACTAACTGGAGATTTTAATACAAATATAAATTGGAATACTCTAGATATAATTAGCCAAGAAAGCTGTTGGGACCAAAATCTCTTGGGTCTTGTGCAAGAGTTTTTCCTAACGCAACATGTGAGGGAAACCACCAGAAAAAGAGGACTCGATGTACCTTCAATGCTAGATCTCATATTTGCTAGGCAAGAAAATGATATTGACAGTTTAATATATCACCCTCCATTCGGCAGAAGCGATCATGCAGTACTAAATTGCAACTTCAGGATAGCATATGACATAGTTAACAGCAATGAAAGTTACAAAAAGAGTCTAAACTATAAAAAGGGAAATTATCATGACCTAAAGAATTATTTCTTAGAAATTGATTGGGAAAATGAGCTTAGAGGACAAGATTTAAATGCTGTATATAACAAATTTTGTGAATTTTATGAAATAGGAGTCCAGAAGAACATCCCACAGCACAAAGAAGCAGATAAGAAAATACAGAAATGGTTCAATACAGAATGTAAAAAATCAAAAGAAAGAAGAGATTTGTTGTGGAATAGATACAGAAGACACACTAGTGAAAGGGCATATAATAATTACAAACAGGCAAGAAACGATTATACAAGAATAAGGAGGGACGCCCCAAAACAGTTTGAGGAGGATATCATAAATAATAGTAGTGATCAATCGAAGCTATTTTACAGCTACATCAGAAGCAAAACCAAAGTAAAAGATATAATACAATCCATTACGGACGAGGGAATCACCTATACACAAGAGAAAGCACTAAATAAGAATTTCCAATCAGTTTTCACAGAAGAAAAAATTTTTGAGAGGGACTGTGTGGAACATGCATGCCCACACATACTACCAGATATACAAATACCAGAAAAAGTAATACAGGAGGAGTTAAGTAAATTAGACAGAGGAAAAGCAAATGGTCCTGATGAAATTTCACGTTGGGTGCTACGAGAATGTGCAAAGGAGTTAAGTAAACCATTATTTTTAATTTTCAAGAAATCCTTGAGTCAAGGTAAACTACCTGATATTTGGAAGAAAGCAAATACTGTCCCCTTATTCAAGAAAGGGAATAGACAAAATCCACTCAACTACCGACAAGTATTACTGACCAGTGTTTTAAGCAAGGTATTAGAAAAGCTTATAAGAAAAGCTTGGGTAAATCATCTAGAAGAACACAATATGATAACAGAAAGACAGTTTGGTTTCAGAAAAGGAAAATCATGTGTTACTAATCTGTTGAGCTACAATGACAGAGTAACAGACACAATACAGGCAAGAGAAGGATGGGTGGACAGTATCTATTTAAAGTTCAAGAAAGCATTTGACACAGTACCACACCAAAGACTTTTATGGAAACTGTACCATCAAGGAGGAATTCGAGGCAAACTGTTTTGTTGGATGCAAGATTTTCTCATAAAAAGAGAAATGAGAACAGTACTAAGAGGAAACTACTCATTATGGAAAGAAGCGACTAGTGGCGTACCACAGGGCTCAGTGCTGGCACCAATCATGTTTTTAGTGTATATAAATGATATAGACAGTAACACTGGAAATTAAAGCTATCTAAATATGTTTGCAGATGATGCAAAAATATAAAGGAGAATTACTAACACAGACTCTTGTAAAGAGCTACAAGAAGAATTAAATAAACTTCATGAATGGAGTAATACATGGCAAATGAAATTCAATGTGGACAAGTGTCATGTAATCAAGTTTGGTAAAAGTGGAAAAAGACCTGATTGGGATTATACGTTAGGAAACAAAACCGTACACACATCAGAAAGAGAGAAGGACCTAGGTGTGATTATCAATAACAGACTATCTCCGGCTGACCACATCAGTGAGAAGGTACGGAACATGTATACACTGCTTGCAAATATGAGAATAGCATTCACATACATAAATGAAGACATGCTAAGAAGGATAATAACATCATTCATCAGGCCAACCCTGGAGTATACATCAGTAGTCTGGAGTCCTCATCTCAAAAAACACATAGACAAGATTGAAAAAAAAAGTTCAAAGGGCCGCTACAAGATGGATACCAAGCTTAAGGGATCTAAGCTACGAAGAAAGACTAAATAAACTGAATCTAACAACACTACAGGAGAGAAGGAAAAGAGGTGACATGATAATGCTATATAAATGCATATCAGGGAAGGAGAAAATAGACATAAATGATTACTTAACATATGGGGAAGCATCAGCAAGAGGACACTGCAAAAAACTGCATAAGAAGAGAGGTGATAAAGACTTAAGGAAATTCAGTTTCCCAAACAGAGCAATTGATCATTGGAATGCATTACCGAATGAAATAGTGTGTCCCAAACATTTCATAAATTTAAGGATATGTACGATAAATATGGTTTAACACAGGGGACAGTACGAGCTTGACTCATTCATGTAAAGATACAATTAGGTAAGAACAATTAGGTAAAGTAAGAACACACACACACACACACACACACACACACACACACACACACACACACACGCTCTCTCTCTCTCTCTCTCTCTCTCTCTCTCTCTCTCTCTTTTCCCTGATAAATGTAGACAGAGAGACAGGACAATTGGAGTTTAACTCAAATCGTGTATACCGCAGCCAGGTAAAGACACAAGCACATACAAAGCCACCACAGCCACACTACACCTTCCACCACTCTCGTGAGATCATTTTATTTGAAGCGTTAATTTTAGTTGAGTTATTGTGTGCGTCTTTGTAATTTATGATCACAGTCATGAGGGTTTCAGGTATTTTGAGACTGAGCGTCGCTTATTTCCAACAGGTAAATATACCTGAAGCCTGTAGGTCTAGTGGTCTCTGTAGGTCGCTCCAGGTGACGGGATTGGTTTAGGCACAGGTTCAGATCACCCAAGACAGCACATAATATAGTACGATCTTTACCACACTGCACACGACAACCTCCACAACTCCCACCACGTCCCTCGCCACAGCCTTCGCCACAACCATCAGCGCAACCTTCACCACAACCTTCATCGCAACCTTCACCACAGCCTTCACCGCAACCTTCACCACAGCCTTCACCGCAACCCTAACCACAGCCTTCACCACAACCCTCACCACAGCCTTCACTACAACCCTTACCACAACCGTCACCACTACCTTCACCACAACCAGTCACCATAGCCTTTTCCACAACCCTGACCACTGCCTCCACCATAACGTTGATCACAGCCATCAGCCCACATCACCATCCTCACATCATCCATCACCACAACCAGCACCACAAGTATCACCACAGTCCATACCACAACCATCATCACACCAGCCACCATAACCTTTACCACAATATCCACCATACACAGCACCACAACCCTCACCACAACACATCATACCGGTATTTTTGTATCGTGACCTTAAAAAGATCCATATCTTTTCTAAATATATATGGCTGTGGAAAACGTTGAAAGAGAAATGCAAATTGGAAAGCTGTGTTGGATGTGAGGGAACTCTAGTTACAGAGGAAGAAGCAGAAAAACAACAGGAAAGTAAACAGACTCCATCTCTCATATACATGGCATCTTACGACGCAGGTAAGAAGGCGTCATATTACAGAATAACTGAGCTCACAGTGTGACAGCCAACCCCAAATGTTGCATCAGGTTGGAAGTGTGGTATCGAACTCTTTGTGTCACCTCTGTGTGAAAGCTTCTGCCCAACCCTCACCAACGGTCACCATGACAACGTTACTCCCAGGCAACCAGCAACATTAGCATTAAAACGAAGCAGCCGTAATTTCACGGCAACCTACCGCTCTCAGATCAAAACACGCATCTTATAAGCTAAAATGTAAGACGTTTTGATATCAAGTGTGTCAAATAGTATAACATATATATCTGGGGGTAGGGGTTTTTTTCAAGAATACTCCCCCAGTATCCCTGCTTGTCGTAAAAGGCGACTGAAAGGGTTGGCGGAGGGTTAGTGCCCCTCCCCGGAAAACAACTAACTAAAAAAACAAACAAGAAGCCTCGGACAAGGACTGACCAAACGATGACGACCCAGGACCGGACAAAGGACTTGGTAATGGGTACATGGAATGTAAGAGGAGCGAATGATGAGGTGAAAGAGAGAGAGATTGTCCAGGTGCTTGAGGGTGCGAAAGTGGATGTACGTGGAATAACTGAAACAAAATGGAGAGGAGAAAGTGTGAGAGAATGGGAGTACGGATGGGGTATATGTACAGGAGTAGGTGACAATGAGAGGGCAAAGGAAGGAGTATGTATAGTTGTGAGTAAAAGATGGAAGAAGAGCATAAGACAGTATGGATCAGTTGGGTCAAGGATTGTGTGGGTAAAGTTGAAAGTTGAAATACAAATGTGGGCGATTGTGTGTGTGTATGCGCCAACGCAAGATCGTGCTAGAAGAGTGAGAGAAGAGTTCTGGACAAATGTAGAAGTGTGCATGGAAAAGTTTGGAAGGAATGAGAGAGTGTTTTTGATCGGTGATATGAATGGTAAAGTTGGGAATGTGAAGGTGGATGGAATAGTTGGTGAGTGGGGTGTGCCTGCTGAGATAGATGAGAATGGGAGTGCGTTAGTGGACATTTGTGCTGGGAGGCTGGGAGAGGGTTGGTGATAGCCAATACCCTCTTCAGGCATAAAATGATCCACAGGTATACATGACGAGTGATGAGAAGGGTGGGTGGTGAACTGAATGAAAGGAAGGCAATGATTGATTATGTGTGTGTGTGGATGAAAGGATGCGAAGATGTGTAATGGATGCAAGAGCTTATAGAGGTTGGGGGAGTGGACTTTCTGACCACTACTTGGTGATGGCCAGAATTAGGATTTAAGTAAGATGGAGGAATAGAAGAAGGGAAAGACGAGAGGAAGGAGTAGTTGCAAGGAGAGTGGAAAGGTTACAAGAGGATGAGAAAAAGGCAGAGTATAAGAGAGAAGTGGAGGAACAACTGGGCGAATATGAATTGGAGCAGATGGGAGACGTGGAAGGTGTGTGTAGGATATTTACAAAAGAAATATGTGCAGCATGTGATGTGGTGTGTGGAAGGAAGAGAAGACGGAAGGGGGTGCAAGGAACAGCATGGTGGACTGAAGAGGTGAGACAGGCTGTGGCACAAAAGAAGAAAGCATACAATGAATGGATGAGAAATAGGGGCGTGGAAGAAGTTGAGAGGCAGAAGAGAGAGTTATATGTAGAAAGAAATAGAGAGGTGAAAAGATTAGCAAGAGAGAGTAAGAAGAGAGTGGATGAGGAATTTGGAAGGAATTTGTGTGTAAAGTGGAGGGACTGTAAGAAAATATTCTGGAAAGAGGTGAAAAGAGTAAGACAGGGTGGAAGTGTAGTTAACAGGGGAGTGAAAGATAAAAATGGTAGATTACTAGTGGAGAAGGGAGAAAAAGTGAGCAGATGGAGAGAACACTTTAAGGAATTGTTGAACATAGAGAATGGAAGTAATGCGAGTATAAGTGGCTGGGGAATGGCTGGGAAAAGGAGGGAGGTGAGAAGACAGGAAGAAATCAGTAGGATACAAGTTGTGGAAGCAATGAAGAAAGTTAAATCGAGGAAAGCCCCAGGAATCGATGGAGTGTGTGGTGAAATGCTGAAGCATGGGGGAGAGATAGTAGTAGAATGGATGCGGAAGATGTGCAGATTGGCCTGGGAGGAAGGTAGAGTCCCGGAGGATTGGAAGTCAGGTATAATTATTCCCTTGTACAAAAGAAAAGGGGAAAAAGAAGTGTGTGGTAATCATGGGGGCATTTGTCTTCTTAGTATAATAGGAAAAGTGTATGGTAGGATACTTATTGACAGAGTTAGAGAAAGAACAGAGAAATTAGTTGGAGAAGAACACGGAGGCTTTAGGAAGGGAAGAGGTTGTGTAGATCAGATATTCATTCTTAGATCTTTAGTGGAAAAATTTCTAGAGAAGGGAAAGAAGTTGTATGCAGCTTTCATGGATTTGGAGAAAGCATATGACAGGGTGGATAGACAAGGATTGTGGAAAATGTTAAGAATATATGGAGTAGATGGGAAGTTGTTGAATGCTGTGAAGAGTACGTACGATGGTGCGGAGGCTGCAGTGCGTGTGGATGGTGAACTAAGTGAATTTTTCTCTTTGAAAGTTGGGTTGAAACAGGGATGTGTCATGTCTCCATGCTTGTTCAATCTGTACATGGATGGGGTAATAAAAGAGGTACAAGGTAGGGTAGTGGATATTGGAGTGGCCCTGGTGAGAGAGGATAGTGTTTGGAAACTTCCTGTACTGTTGTTTGCTAATGATACTGTGTTGTTGAGTGAAGACAAAGGGGAGCTGCAAGGCTTGGTGGATGAGTCTGGGAGAGTGTGTAAGAAATGAAATCTAAAGGTGAATGTAGAGAAGAGTAAAGTGATGGTCTTTGAGAGAGGTGAAGTCAGTGAATGTACAGCAAGGTTGGATGGTGAGGAATTGGAAAATGTGAGTACGTTTAAGTACTTGGGTAGTGTGATGAGTAAGGATGGAGGTTTGGAGGGTGAAGTGCTTGAAACGGTATAGCAGGGAAGAAAGGTTGCTGGTTCTTTGAAAGCAGGGATAAGAAACAGGGAAGTGAGCATGGAAGTGAAAAAGTTACTACATGACAGTATTGTGATACCAACTCTAACGTATGGAAGTGAAGCTTGGACGTTGTTGGAAGGACACAAGTCAAGAGTGAGAGCAGTGGAAATGAGTTATTAAGAGGAGCCTGTGGAGTCACATGGAGAGACAGGCTGACGAATGAGGATATAAAGGAGCGTTGTGGTGTGGATGTGGATGTGATAGGAAGCGTTATGAGGAACACACTGAGGTGGTTTGGCCATGTGGAGAGGAAGGAGGGTGAAAGACTGACGAAGAGTGTATGTGAGTGAGGTGGAGGGGGGAAGAGGGAGGGGGAGGCCGAGGATGAGATGGAGGGATGGGGTGGAGAGGTATATGAGAGAGGGGTGTGTGAGTTGGGAGCAGGGCAGTGAAATGGAGGGGGACAGGGCGACTTGGAGGCGATTTGTTTGTGGCCACCCCAAAAGGGATTGAGGCGTCTGGCAATAGATAGATAGATAGATAATTATAAGGATACTATTATATTGTAAGTTCAAGCTGTGGACAGGTTATAATTTCCTCAACCCCGGGTAGTCTCCACCAGGCCAAGTAAAAGTGTTAGTCAGTAATAGGATTAAAATAAGAAAGACGACATCGTACTGAAGGCGTTCATAAAGTTAGTTTCTAACCTTTTCAGTACGAGATATCTCCCCAAATTGATTGAAAGTGTCAGGCAAAAGAAATGACACAGAAAGACCTCATGAAACGAAAAGGGTTGCTAGAAGCATAATTTCTCTGAAGTCTGAGATTACACCTGTGAAATTCTTCTGATAAGAACTGAATAAAAGTTTATAATTTAGTGAAGTCAGTTAAAGGTCAACACCACAGGAAAGATCAGATGCCAAGGTCACAGGACCGGGTCAGTTCAGTCTTAATCCGATTTTAACCAAACTTGGTGGAAGGGTTAAGAGTCAGGCAAGAATGAAGGGATTCCGTTTGAGAACTCCCAACGATCAAGGTTAACGAGGAAGTTCAAAGTTCAACCTGTATGTCTGTGTGTGAATAAAAATAATTAAAAGAGATTTAATCTGCATTGAACCAAACTTGGTGGTGAGTTAAGGATCACGGATGAGGTTGACCTTTTTATTTTTTAAGTTGCTCAAAGATCAAGGGCATGAGACAAGATCAACTTAAACAGTTTTTATCCATTGTAGGCTATATTTTGTGGAAGGGTTCAGGCTAAACAAGGATAAAGAGATTCTTTTCTGAGAACAATCACTCAAAGGTCATGGTCACAGTGAAAGGTTAAAGATCAGAGTTATCGGGCAAAGTCAACGTTTTAATAAAACTGGAACCACAGTGGGTGAAAATATTAAAGGTCAGGCAAGAATGAAATAATTCGAATCTGAGAATATTCTATCGAAGGTGAACGTCACTAGGCAAAGTTTATTATTTTTGGCCCCTGCACTAGTTGATGGGCGCAAGTGTTGCACTCCGTGAGTGATCTATCTTGTTTATAATATGACAGTCCTTATCATATGTGGTCGAGGCAGCGAACCAGCTGGGTGACTGGGTCTGAGCCGCCAGTAGCAGTCTGGCTGTGCGAGTGAGACGGTGTGTAGCAGTGATTCTAGGCTTTCACCCATATTCCCGGCATTTTCCACTTACTTTGCCCAGCATATAATTTCCTTTATGTTCATCATATGGAAACGCGGTAGCGAGAGAAGCGTCGTAGTTGGCAGAAAAAAAGAGGAATGCAATTGACTGGAAAATGTAATGAAGAAACCATCATTGGTGTGATTTCTGTACGTCTTCTTCTTTCCCGTGCCCTTTCCTTTTCAAGTAGTAACTCACAAAATGAAGCCTTGATGTAGTATCTCAAGATGATTGGTGCGTTACAGTGAATCTTCTTATAAAGAAAACAATGCGAGACACGAATCTGAGGAAGGATTTGACCTAGGCAGCTGAATGGGAATCAATGGTTCTCAACCTTTGTGTACATGTTACCCATAGGATATGAAGGTAAGCTGAAATTGCCCCATTTAAGTTACGCAAGGCGAAAGAGAAGAAAAGTTTATAAATATTGGTTAAATATTTCTCTGCATCCAGAGAACTCCATCCAATCCTCTGTTGTGCAGTTAGGCAAGAGCACCGTGTCCCCTGACTTAGTTCAGTTCCTAAGTGCTTAATTTGATCAGCCCCTTCAAGCCGATGACATATGAATTTTATTCTTGCTGTCTCCAGACGATGTTATTTAGCTTTGGAGAAGTTTTTCGAACTCGAGAGGAATTATATCCTTCATTACCTGCAAAACTGTAGGAACGACAGTTTTTCGAGGTTTGTGCCCAGAGTTCTTTTTTGTAGTAACATAAAGGAGGGACTTCGTACCAGAAACTCGTATCCTTATAACTGATAACTTCAAGTATCGGTGGTGGACAAACACACTCACTGCTTTGTTTCTCTTTATGAACTGGAACGGGGGAGAGAACGATAGTATTACGACATTGTATAAGAGAATGACAGGAACTTTCGTACAGTTTACAAGTGAATGACGGGAACTGTAGCAAAGTTTTAAGCGAATGGCGGGAATTGTCTGACAGTTTATGAGTGAGTAGCGAACCTTAATAAGACAAGTGAATATCGGAAACTTTAAAACATTTCATATCTGTGAGACTTAGTTGTAGAGTAGTACTTTAGCATTTGTTTCCAGAAATTTAGGTTAATGAATAAGTTTGTTTCTTGACCTTAACCTCACATAATGGGTGCATGACAGAAGCATATACGAGTATGTTAGTGGAGTAATCTACTCTGTACAAGTGAGTGCCAAAACTTTATGACAGTTTATCACTCATTGATGAGACTGAACACTGTCACTAAGGAGAGAACCTTAGGCGATTTTATATTTCAGTAGCCAGAGCTTATAGCGTATTTTAGAAATGGCGCCTTTGAGTGATGTCAAGACAATTCTGACATGAAAAACTGAAGTATGAGAGTAATGGTTGTGTGTGTGTGTGTGTGTGTGTGTGTGTGTGTGTGTGTGTGTGTGTGTGTGTGTGTGTGTGTGATGGTAATAGCACTGACGAATTAGGGGGTGATATTTTTGAAGGGTGTAAATTAATGCAATAGAAAACTGATTGACGGCAAGATACTAGTTGGTATAAAATGCCTTGATTATTCCGACTTTGATATATTTCGAACCTTACTTTGATACGCTTCGTAACCATAGATAGATAATATGGGGTCTCAGAAACCCCAGTCCTCGAAATTTAATTTTTAAAAATATGAGCATAAGGTCTACAGATCTGTCCGTCTCATTACCTTCCTGCCTAGTGATGCTCTTCATGGGGATGATGGGGTCATAGCTGTACCTGGCTCTGATTTTGCTCTATAGAGCCATTGGGGTATGTTAGACCCCAGATTACCGTACCTATAATGTAACCTCAGTTGAGCCCTCTTGTGATTTTTTCATTTCAATTTGCTGTCTTTCTCCTTTTGTATACAGAAGGTCCCAACATCGGTCTACTGCAGACCACCCAAGGAATCATGATATTACTTTTCAATTTTGCAAGATTTAATTTTAAAATTTGTATACCTAAAATTTAATCATTTTTGTATAAATTTTAAAAAAGTATATATTTTTTCAATTAAACTTTATTTTTTCCGGCGCTATTTAAAGATAAGGGGTTGAATTATTTGTGTACTGAAGCATTTTGAAATATCTCAAATGGAAGTTTTTTTTTTTTTTCCGTGGGGTCCGTCAGACCCCACGTTACCTAATATAGCAACAAAATCAAGATTACCTATCTAGGGTTAAGGGAAGGGAATTGAGATATTATTCCAACCAAGCCTTATCAACCTAACCTAACAGAGAAAGTCACATTCTTCGGACCTATCCCTAGCATCCTCTGGACTTAATCTTGGCAACCTTTAGACAGTCCTTGGTACCCTTTCATCCTAACCTTGGGAGTTGATATTTTCCTTTCCTTTTCCGGCAAAGACAACAAAAAGGGCATTAAAAAAATGTTAACTCCACCTTCCTATATCCACGCATTCTTCATCGTTCTGCTTTCATCACTCGATCCACACACACTACTTCCTCATCCACTCCCTTCACATTCTTTCTCACTAATCCCTCATCCACTCATTTATCCATCTTTCTCGCTACTTCCTTTTCCACTTTCATTCTCAGTAATTACTCATCCACTACCGTCTCCCTCTTCTTTCTCACTAATCCCTCATCCACTCCCCTCTCCACCTTTCTCACTACTCCCTCCTGCACTCCTATCTCCGCCTTTCTTACTTCTCACATCCACTCCTCTCATCTTTCTGACTACTCTTGCATCCATTCCTTTCACCTTTCTCACTACACTTTCATCCACTCCTTTCACCTTTCTCACTACTCCTTCATCCGCTCACTTTTCAACATTTCTTTTCCCACCACTACTTCTTACCTACGCATTGGCTCTCACCCTCGTTCCCTCCACACTCGCCTGATCCTACCACACTCCCCTGCTGCTACCACATCCTTTCTCACACACACCCTCTCTCTTCGCGTCCCCTCTGCCCCCTACCCCCACACAACCACCTGTAGCGGCAGTAAGGGCTGGTAACCCCGGCTATTTTCGTGATTTACCGTACGCGGCCCTAAATATAAGCGCACCCAGGCTCCACTACACTCTCACACGGCTACTGGAACATCACACACCTTTTTTTTTTTTCTTAACCCACCCTCATTATGACACTACCGCACTAAGTTGAATGCAATCAACTTGCCATCGAGGAAAACAGAAGTCGTCATGTGAATAGTGGCGTTTCTAATCCCCTGTATTTTTTTTTTCTAACTTAAGACGATTTAATTCAGCTTTAGTCTAACCCTTTCCATTGTACATCTCCCTTGCTTTTTGTTTCTCCCACTCCTTCGCCGTCCTTGATTTCTCTCCAACTCCTTCTCCCTCTCCCGTTTCAGCCCCTTCTCTCCTTTTTCTCTCTTACTCCTCCTCCATCTCCCATTTCAGTCCTCTTGTCTTTCCGTTTTCTCTCCCATGCCTTCTTTCTCCCTTTTCTCTCGTACTGCTTCTTCCTGTTTTACGTCCTCACTTTCATCCCTTAGCAATCCCTTCCTCTCCTTTTTGCGTCGTTGTTCCTAACACACACACACACACACACACACACACACACACACACACACACACAGGTGCAAGTATACATGCAGTTATGTATAATGACGTGATGAATATGATGGTGGAGGTTTTGATTCTGATGCTAGTGTTATCACCATACTCCCTTTTTGCAATTTATTGTGTGTGAAAGCAGTCTAATAGAAATAATGGCCTTTGTTATATGTTTTTAAAGAACGGTTTTTCTTTCCTCCAGGTACGTGGTGCGCTGTTTGCTTCCCAGTGCCAGTTGCTGTGTTGGTGTGATAGTGTTGCAGTGTCTGGCTAAGGTAAGTTTACTGTATATGTTATGTATCTCGTCCACGGGATAAAAAAACACTAGGTATGTTTCGTTGTTCATCGGACCGCCCAGTGCTAAGTTCTAGTGGCTGTATTTGCACTGAACTCTGATAGTGGACCTTGTTGAGGAGCGTTTTTCTTTCATCATACAACAGCTTGGGTACCGCTTGCCCACCACATGTATTGAAGATGAGTAATTTTGTATAATATAGGTTACTGGCAAAAGCAAGGATGTACTGATGCTTTGTCAGTTTAATTATGTGAGAATACTGAAGCTAAGAAATACGCGAATATATCCCTGTAAAAAGTCACCTTCGCGAATAGTGATACTTACTGTACAGGAACAATGGGAAAGAGTTTGTGAATGAAGCGGTGCTGAGTGAAAGAGGGCAGGTGAGGGAGAGGATGGGGTAAGTGAGAGTGAGTGACGAGTGATAAGGTGGGTGAGTTAGAATGTGTTGGTGCGTGTGTGTGTGTGTGTGTGTGTGTGCGTGCGTGCGTGCGTGTGTGTGTGTGTGTGTGTGTGTGTGTGTGTGTGTGTGTGTGTGTGTGTGTGTGTGTGTGTGTGTGTGTGTGTGTGTGTGTGTGTGAGAGAGAGACCTGGTGAGAGTCAGTCAGGGTATACAGTACATCCAAGTGTCCTCACAGTAGTGGTAACGTTAAATCATATTGTTCTAATAAACATCTCCATCCCCACCCCAGCGTCACGTTGTATCAGTACTTCTGTCTTCGTGTGTCTTTTTGTGTTCGTGTTTACCTGTATGATCCTGATTGGTAACGAATACAAGGACATTACGGCCATGTGAACGAAATGGATATTTTTTTAAAAGGAGACTACTTGTAATGCCTAAGAAATGCCGCATTTTCAATACATGTCTTTCATGTTGCGAGTAATGACTAGCATTTCATCAAAAAACACTGTGAAAAGAGGGAGGAAGGGAGAGAGGGAGATTTTCAGTATTGTGTAATTCGAAAAAAAAAAAAAATACTTCATAGATGAAATTACTAGTCACCAATCTGTCTGTCTGTCTGTCTGTTTGTCTCTGTCTCTGTCTCTGTCTCTGTCTGTCTCTCTCTGTCTCTCTCTCTCTCTCTCTCTCTCTCACACACACACACACACACACACACACACACACACACACACACACACACACACACACACACACACATCTCTGTTACTGTGGTTTGTTACGGTAAATTGTCCATAATAGACAAACAACTTCCACAACATAAGCAAATGCTACGCAGCTGAACGCCGTCAGTACATGGCGGCCACTCGTATCTGAAAATATTCTTCTGACAAAAAATAAAGTAAGATTCATGGATAATCTTTTTTCCTTCACAAAGATGTGTTTAGTAATGACAATCGTTTGACTGTGGTCAGAATAAATAAGACGTCATGGTATTGATGGGACCAATGGACATCATACGAAAAGCATTTCCTGAGATGAGTAAATTATTCTGGTGGTAAATGACGTCATCACACTGAAGAGGTGAAGAAAATGTGTGAATAAACAGTGAAAAACAACATGATAATGTAAAGGCTCCCAAGCTTGTGACTAATCTCACAAGGAAGACGGAGGAGTAGGCGGAGAGGGGAGGGGGAGTGTATGATCAGTGTTGCGTGCACATCTCCAAACTTTACGATAGGAAGACAGGTGCAGTACCATTGCTTTGTTTTATATTTTTATGAGAAAAGGTGATGACAACGACGACGAGGACGACGATGATGATGACAATGATAATTCCCTGACAGTGTTCTCAGCTCAGGAGTTCACCCCTAATGGTAAATTTAGTTTTAGTGTTTTCGGGGAAAAATGCTTTTTCATATGAAGATTAATTAGTTTATGATGAAAGGCTTTTCGACCACTAATTTACTGTGTAGTTTAGTAAAATGTAATTACGGCTTTAAAGATGAGGTGTGAGAAGGAACGCTGGTTAATGAGGGAAAAGTATTATTTGACCCTTCTGAACGTTGACGTCTCTTTTGCTTTACTCTTTCTAATGCTGGACAATTTTGTTAATATTTTGAAGGACCTCTCCCACCAGCAGTTTTATAATATTAACTACACCACCATATATGTTTTTGAAGAAATACAAGTAACGCATATTTGAACAAGAAGTTATTTGGTTCTTCATCAGAATGGTAGTTTCTATCTTGTTGGCTGAAGGCTTCTATAAAATGACTGAAGTTGGCGTGGCTTTCAGTGTACACAGTTTATTATATCTGTCTTTGGCCCAGGGTATGAATTCAGATGACGTAGACCTTTATAGTGATGACAGCGTAGCTGATTTATGGTTCATTGTTACCTCTTTTATAACTTCAATTATGTATTGAGAGGGAATACTAGGGAAAGAGAGGAAAATGATATCTAACAAAGCAAAAAAAAAAAGAATTGCAAAACAAGGGCGAAATGTCAATAGATGTAATGAAGAACACACTGAATATATGAATCAATTTCTTTTCCAGGTTAGAGGAGGAGACAAGAGAGAGTGAGAAACAGAGTAAGCTAAACTTAGTTCATTCACAGGATGTCGAATGCCAGTGTTTCCCAGTGACCATTTTATAATACAGCAATGCATAATGGCCCTTCAAAATCAAAGGGATGGACGTTCATCATAGGCGTATTGTGACTGTAAAGTTGTACAGGCAAACTATGCTGCACAAAAGGAGTGCTGGGGGAAGGGGACCTGCAGCCTTTATATTCAGCAGGTTGGGCAAGTATTGTGTGTGTTGGGCCTGTTCTGTGTGTAAAGTTGTGCAAGGAAAGACTATCAGATAACTGATAACGTTCAGAAGCTGTGGTATGCGACGGTGGAGTCAGTGGCGGAGGCGCCGTAACGCTTCCAAGACCACTGCATTCTTTCCATTCCACATTAATGGGACTCAGGGTCTGGCTAAAGGTTTGGCTGCACTGACAAAAAAGGCAATGTTTAATGAGAATTGCAGAGATTCTATGCAATATTTTCCTCTGCAGCGAGAAAGTTAAAGTTAGGTGGAAATGAGAGAAACAAAGGTAATGGTGGGTGTGATTGCAGCCAGGAGGAAATGGTAAAAGTTTGGGTGTGTTGAACCGGAGGATTGGACAGGGAGGCGCTAAGATCCCGGTCCTTCGGATAATGAAGGGTCATAAGCTGGGTCCTGAGCCGCCCTGACTGACATGCAGACAGGGACGGAGGAAAAAGGAGTGAGTTTGGGTGAAGGAAAGGACGGAAGGAAGGAAGGGAGGAGGAAATGGTGGAGAAGGAAAAGTAGGAGAAGAATTGGATATTTCTGGAATAGCTGAGAGAGAGAGAGAGAGAGAGAGAGACAGAGACAGACAGACAGACAGACAGAGACAAAGACAGAGAGAGAGAGTTAAAAAGCTTCCTTGAAGAAGACTGGAAGTGAGCACTTGGAGATGAATGAGAGGAAGTGAGCAAGTGAGTAACTGAGCCAGACAGTGAGTTAATGAGTGAATGAAGAAGAGAAGGAGGTGGTTAATGAGCGAGAGCAAATGTGCATTGGAAGATGAATCAGAGGAAGTAAGTAAATGAGGAACTTAGCCAGGAAGTGGTTAATGAATGTGTGATGAATAGATTAATGAGTAAAATGAGCCAGGGACATGGAGGGTGAGAAACTAAGCGAGAGAATATGTTCAGGAAAGAGTGAAAATTTGAGGGAGGGTGTTGGTTAATGAGTTAATGAGTGAGAAATTAATTGAGTTGAGTAATGAGCGACTGAGTGAATGAGTAAGTGACGGAGTTGGTTAATGACTGAGTGAATATAAGTAAAGGAATAGTACACACGTGAGTGAATGAGATATGGAAGAAGGTTGGCTAATTAGTGAATGAAAATTGCATGAGTAGGTGGGTGAAAATATGATGAGAAAAGGAGTACATGAATGAATTACAGTACTTCAAAATTTAGTAACTGAGAAGCAGGGTTGGGGGATGGGAGAGTGAAAATGAATATGTGTATGTGAATGAGTAAGTGAAAAGTAAGTAGCCTACAAGAGTAACAGTAAAAGTGAGTGAACGAATGTGGAAATGGGTTAGGGAATAGGTGAGTTTGTGTGTGTGGGGGGGATGGGTGTGAGTGGTTGAGAGAATGAAAGCATATAAGAAAAAGCGTATATATGTGAGTGTGTGAAAGTAAGTGAACATTCATGTGCGAGTGGGCGAACGAAAGCACGTGAAGAGTTTGAGTGAGCAGATTTAAGCAATTGAAAGTATGTGCATATATGAATGTGAGACAGGCGCGCACGCACGCGCACGCACGCACGCACGCGCACGCACGCACGCACGCACGCACGCACGCGCACGCACGCACGCACGCACGCACGCACGCACGCACGCACACACACACACACACACACACACACACACACACACACACACACACACACACACACACACACACACACACACACACACACACACACACTTTTTCCGTTCTGTTTTCCCATTTCTCTCTGATATTTTTAATATCTGCCTCCTCCTAATCCCAATCCTTCTCTTAATCTTTCTCCTATTCCTTCTCCTCGTAGTAATCACAACCGCTCTGTTTTTCGTACCACTTAAGTTTACCAGCTGCTCTAATAACACACTACCATCTTTGTGCTGCTGTGTTGGTCGCGCAGGGAGCCATGTTACGTCCAACGCGTAATTAAAAATGGCTGCAAAAGAAAGGAAGAGGAGAGGGAGGGACATTGCCATAAAAATTTTTTGGGAGAAAATGCCAATCAGCGTAGCTTTTAGCATCAGAAGAAGAAATGGAATCGTTAAAACTAAAAATAAGTCATAATGATGGTGATGATGGTAAGAGATAGGAGAACGAGATATTGACTAGGATTGTGTGTGAGTATGTACTGTAGGTGACGTGAAAGGGGAACGGCCAGAAAGACATCGACGGTGAGATGGAGGGTTGGGGTAGAGAAGTGTATGAAAATAGGAGATGAGTTGAAGTTAGGACTGCCTTTCTCATCCCAACCTTCATGCTTCCCATCCGACCTTTCATTTTTACCCTCCCTTTCTCCTCTTTCTTTACTTTCCTTCTCCCGCCTCCTTTCCCAACCTCCTGCTCCTTCCTAACCCTCCCCTCTTCCATTTCTGTCTCCCTCTTCTTATTTACTTTCCCTTTCTCCCTCTCTTCCATTTTTCTGCCTCCCTCTCCTCATTTATCTCACCCTCTCTCTCCCTTGTTCACTCCCTGCCTCTCCTTTTTAATCTCTCCTCTCTCCCTTCTTCCCTGCCTCTCTCACCTTGTCCCTCCCCTGTCCCTTCCTCCCATCCGATGCCAGGTTGTCCACTAAAATGTGTGGCTGCAAGTTGGAAATTGAAATGAAGTGTGGGAAGCAAGAGCAGTTATCACCTTGTAAATCGAGTACGGAAGGGGAAAAGAATAAAAGTACATCTGTGAAAAATGTGTTCTTGAATGTAGTCAGTGAAATTCTGGTGCGTGCTAGTTACTTAGCATTAATGTACCTTTAGAAGTTACAGTTACAGCCCATAGACTAGAAGTTGATGGAAGACAATGTTTTTTTCGTAGACCTGACGATGGAAATTAATTTGACGGCAATGAGGATGTGGTGTTGATGTATTGTTGGCATGTTTTGAGTCGGGATGGTATTTGGTGTTATTACACTCGCGCTCAGGAAGCTTGAACGCGTGTGCCGGTGTTATGTTTTGCTTGGTATGTGTGTGTGTGTGTGTGTGTGTGTGTGTGTGTGTGTGTGTGTGTGTGTGTGTGTGTGTGTGTGTGTGTGTGTGTGTGTGTGTGTGTGTGTGTGTGTGTGTGTGTGTGTGTGTGTGTGTGTGTGTGTGTGTGTGTGTGTGTGTGTGTGTGTCGGTGTTATGTTTTGCTTGGTATGTGTGTGTGTGTGTGTGTGTGTGTGTGTGTGTGTGTGTGTGTGTGTGTGTGTGTGTGTGTGTGTGTGTGAACGTGTGCGCGCAAAAGTAAATTGGGTCAGGAAAGTGAGTAAAAGCAAGTAGTAGATGATAAATAATAATTTACAAGAGTGAGTAAAGGTTAGGATGAAGAGTAAAGCAGAACACAGATTGATAAAGAAACTGTTCTTGGCTTACGATTGAATACATATAAAGAATGTGAGTGAGAGGAACATAGCACATTAAGTATTTGTTATTTTGATCAGTTAAGTACATCAGCATTCCGCGGTATTGCGTAAGTTTTAGTCTCATTACAAACGATAGATTATTAACAATTCATGTGGCCTTGTTATTCACAAGCAATTAACGTAACGGAGTGAAATATCTTTCAGTAATGTGAATAATGAAATGAATGATCCCTAATGCACATTCAAATGAAATTCCATTCGAAGACGGAGTCTAAATTGACATTACTAAAACTCACAGAGCCGGGGCAAAAATCACTTCAGGTCCTCGTCTCCAAGTTGCCGTTCTCTCTCTAGGTGGATTGAAGAAACATGTAATTTCATCATACTGAAAAAATGATAAGCGATTGATAAGTAGATACATAGGCAGTTATATAGATAGATGTCTGGTTGTTTATTCTAGAACATGAAAAAACTGCAGGGAGAACACTGGTAGACAAATAGATATTGTCACACGATACTGAAAAATCCTTGATAAACTGCAAAATATGATACGGCAGAGAGAAACTATCGAGGAAAGAACTGGGAATGTATAACTGAATAGGCTTGAGAGAGAGAGAGAGAGAGAGAGAGAGAGAGAGAGAGAGAGAGAGAGAGAGAGAGAGAGAGAGAGAGAGAGAGACCCCTTTAAGAAAGAGCATGGCAGGTGAAAGGAACACCTGAGTAAGGAAATTACAGAGTACGGCCGATACAGCTTTACCATAACCTGGATGCAACCCCACCGAACCCACCATCACCACTGGAATCACACCACCATAACTGCCAACACGATGGAGGGAAAAGTAAGAGAAAAAAAAAAGACTCAGAGAACAGAGCAAAGAAAAATATCCAGACCTCTTGCAGCCTTATGAATAACTCGTGCAGGGAAGCATGGTAGATGTTTACAAACTTTGACCTTACCCTGTGACCCAAAACTCGGAGTGTTGATCTCAAAATCTTTTTTTTTTTTTTAATCCTTGGCATTCCCCGAACCTTTTCAGCATGGTTGGTCTAAATCGGATAATATCTTTCTAAGTTGACCTTTTCCTGTGATCTTGACCTTTGGCCGATCGTTCTCGAAAACAGTAGGTCAAACTTTTGGCTGATCTTCAGCTGTTGTACTAAGTTTGGTTCGAGTAAAATGAAAACTGATTTATTTTGTTCACATACAAAGACATATCGATGGAATTTTTACGTCATCGTGACATAAATCTTTTGTCGGATCATAACACTGAGTTGATTGACCTTATCATATGACCATGATTCTTGACCATTTGTTCTAAAAAGAACAATAGTTAACCCTGTAGGTTACCCTCAACTCTTTCAGAAAGTTTGGTTAAAATCGGAACAGAACTGTTTGAGAATATTAGTAAACTACAGCTCTGCCCCTTGACTGTTTCTCGGCCACTTACCTACAACCCTGCCATTGACATACTCAGGCAGCGACTATGATATATTGAAATGCTTGTCAGCACCTAAAAATTGTATGTAAGATTTAAGTAGTAAGAAACATAAGTGAGAAACAAAACGAAGAAAAAAAATAATAAAATGGAAGACCCCTCACATGTAAGATTTCTATGGCAGAAATATTAAATGTTGGGGAGAGATTGCCATGAACTGTGAACTGTTTATGGGAAGTATATTGAAATGTTGATGGGGTTATGAAAGTCAGAAAGGAGACTCATGCCAACAGGATTGGGGCTGGTGATGAATGGAGAGGACTGGAATATTTCATGTCTGATGTTTGCGGGCGATCCTGTGTAGACTATTTCAGAATTTTGTGAATGTCTGCGAATATGGGCCGAACAGCGCGAGTAAAACAGGAGCCATCCAGGTGAATATGTGCTGCCAGTCATTTCACAGGCTCCTTTCAGATATCAGTTAGACCCCAGTCAGTTTTCGGTCCAATCTTAGTGTTACGTCAGGTTTAGTTCACAGTCAGGATTCATTCAGATTCCAGTTAGTTCCCAATCACGATCCAGTCAGATTATAGTTAGTTCCCAATCAGATTCGAGCTAGTTCCAGGTAAAATTCCAGATAGTTCCCAGTTCGGTCTGTTTTTTCTGGCCAGGTTCCATCCATATTCCAGTGCTGCGGCAGTTACTGCAGTCGTGGTGGCAGGAATGTCCAGAGTGGAGCCTGAAATATGTGTTTGGCCGCCTGCCTTTCAGTTGTTGCTGATACTGGGGCAGGGGCCTCCACCACCACCTTCCCACTCCTTACCCACAACACAACCTTCCTCTCTCGCCCTCTTCTGCTTCCTTCTTCTGTTATGTCGAAGAAGTTTTACATTCCTTTACTATCACCATACTTACTGCCTTTGCACTCATACTCAGTTATTTTTTTAAATACTGCTGTTATTACATCTCCCACCTGCATTTTTTTTATTGTGTCGTATTTTCCTCTTTTCTCCCCCTCCCTTTTTTTTTACTTGAATTTCCCCATCATCTTTTTATTTCATTTCCCATATGCGAATTCTCTGCCTTTGTTCTCCTAGCCATAGGTCTATCTTTTTTTCGTATTATTCTGTTTTACTCATCCTTTCTTTTACACACCACACGGCGGCTCTCTCGTCCTCTTTTCTAGTACTATCTTACGTTGCATCTTTTTTTTTTTTTTTTTCTCATTCCCGCCCCTACATGACTCTTCTCTCCGCCCCTCTCCTTTCTGCTTTGTCTCACGTCTTCCTTCATTCTCTGTTGTATATGTCTGCTTCCACCGTTACTTCATGTTTTCTCTGTTATGCCGTCTTTCTTTCACTGTTGTTTAATTTTTCCTCTGTTGTGGCTTTCCACTTCCTCAGTTATAGCTTCCTTTTTCTTCTCTCAGCTCTTTCTGCTTCCATTGTTTTCATATTCCTACTGCCTCATTTCTTTTTCTCCCTATTCTAGCGACCTTCTTCTTCTTTCATAATTGCCCCTTTCCTCTATTCCACCTTCCATCATCCCCTGTTATTATTATTATTTTTTTTTATACTCCTGTGGTAGGTGGGGGCCCTCACCATCCACTCACTCGATGTAGTGCTGCTCTCGGGTGTTTGCCCTTTCCTCTTCTCCCTCCATTCCTTCATTCCTCTTCTGTCTTTCTTTACTTCATTCTTTCTAAGTCCTTCTGCCTACGGGTGACTTTACACTCCCTCTTGTTTCTTTCTGTCCTTCATTCGTTCCTCTTCCTTCTGCCTGTGGGTGACTCAACACTGAGTGACAAGCCGAGGGGCGCTCACCATCCACTCCATAGATGTAGTGCTGCTCTCGGGTGTCTGCCCTTTCCTCTCCTCCCTTCATTCCTTCCTTCCCTTCTGCCTACGGGTAACTTTACACTCCCTCTTTTGTCTTTCTGTCCTTCATTCTTTCCTCTTCCTTCCTCCTGTGGGTGACTCAACACTGAGTGACAAGCCGAATGGTTTCCTGCGCACCAGGAAACCATTTAATATGCTGGGTGGTAACCATATAACCAAATTATGGCGCCTGGTGGTGTAGTGGGTAATTACGGCGCTCCAATTGGATTGAGCCAGTGAAGGTTTATATCCAAGGGATGGTTGGGGTTATTGCTCACGTAATGCCACTCAAGGATGAGTGAAGCTGGTCACGCTCATCTTAAATGTCAGGACCAATTTGCCTAGCCCCAGGCTCCTACTCTTCTCATGGGGCAACGTAGAATTGGATGATGGATGGATGGATGGTGTCCTCCTCCTCCTCACTTCCACATAAGTTTCCTCTCTTTTCCTCCTCCCTTTCCACTTCTTCTTCCAGTTTTCTATATACCTGTCTGCCAAAAAGCTTGACGGAAGTGATGTGATCTCCGAAATGAATCTTTGCATAGGACATGGGACTGAGGGAGCTGTGGCGGGGGGGGGGGGGGATACGAGAGGAGAGAAATCTATAAAGGAGAGCAATGATGGGAGACAAAGATAGATAAGAGAAAAGAAAGAAACAAGAGGTGTGAAGAAATAACAGAGAGGAGAAAAGCAAAGGGGAATAGAAAAGTGAGAGGGAAGGGAAGGGAAGGGAAGAGAAAGGAAGAGGAGAGTAGACTGGAGGGGAAGGAAGAGGAGGAGAGGAAATGAGTGAAGGGGGACCGGATGGATGATGGGCAGGAGAGGGAATGACGCGTATCATTATATTCCCTTGTACACTCATTAAACAAGCAGTTTGTATGATCTTTATTTTCAGCCTTTTTTTGTCATATTACACATCCTTTCAATGTCGAGAGAGAGAGAGAGAGAGAGAGAGAGAGAGAGAGAGAGAGAGAGAGAGAGGATCTTCCTTCACCAACATTTATATCCTCAATACCTTCTTACCTTCCCTTTTTGATCCTCGTCCGTCTCCTTGCCGGCCTATCCTGAACCATTTCTCATTCTGAATGATTGAAAACCAGTCTAGCTAATTAACTGACTTTTTAACTAACCTACCGACTCAAAGCACATGGCGAAAAAAAAAATATCCAGACATCTTGCATTCTTATGAATAACCAGTGCGGGCAAGCACGTTAGATGTTTACAGACTTTGACCTTATCCTGTGACCCTAAACTTGGAGTGCTTGATCTTTATATATATATATATATATATATATATATATATATATATATATATATATATATATATATATATATATATATATTAATCCTTCGCAATCCCTGAACCCTTTCGGTAAGTTTGGTCTAAATCGGATAAAATCTTTCTTTTTCCACCTCCCTCTCCCCGTTTGCCTTCCCTTCCTCCTGCCTTCTCTCCCTCCTCCCTTCTCTCCCTCCTCCCTCTCCCCCGTCTTCCCTCCCACCCACACCATCTTTACTTGTCTTCCCTTCATCATTCCTTTTCTACCTCCTGTCTCCTTTCTTACCCACCCTTCCTGCTTTTTTTCTACTTCCTTCACCTCCGTTACCTCTCCTTCTTTTCTTCTATCCTTCCCTATCTTCCATTTTTCCCTTTCTTCATAATTCTTCATTCCTTTCCTCCCTACCTTGCCTTCTTCATAATCCCTCCTTTCTTTTCATCTTTCCCCCCTTAACCTTTCCTACCCCCTCCTCCTGAACCATCTATTCTTCATTCCGCACCTAACCTCCCTATCCCGATTTCTGCCACCCTCACTCCCTCCCTCGCACCTGATACCCTGTTTTCCACTAAAATATGTTACTGGAAGTTGGAAATTGAAATGAAATGTGGGAAGGGAGAGCATTTATGATTTCGTAAATTCAACACCGAACGAATAAGGAGTAAAAATTTTTATAACTCAGACGAACATGTTTTCTTGACTGTGGTCAGTGGAAACTTTTTCTTTTTTTATTATTTAAACGTGAAAACCTGTACAGTATTTGTATGTGGAAGCTTATTTTTGTAGTAACATTTTCCCCGCCGTACAGACACGGACAAAAAAAAAATCTACTTGGAAGGCAATGGAGAAGTGATGTGTTGACGTAGTTCGGGTTTGGATAGTGCTTGATAATTAATTATTCATATCTATCTATCTATCTATCTATCTATCTATCTATCTATATATATATATATATATATATGTGTGTGTGTGTGTGTGTGTGTGTGTGTGTGTGTGTGTGTGTGTGTGTTTATATACTTTTATTTTAATACGGTTATGTGTTTGATCTTTTGTGATGGTGTCTTGCAGTGTGCATGAGTGTGTGTTGGGGGGAGATACAGTTTTCATGGTATGATGTTGCCTTGGTCTGTCTTGTTCTTTTATTGATGTTCTTTTATTGATGTAGTAGGATAATGAGCGATTGGTGAAAAAGATAACTAGATCTGATGTGAGAGGTGTAAGGCTGAGAGGAAGACCACGAATAGGATGGATGGACAGTGTGAAGAGAGCGCTGGATGCGAGAGGGATGTCTGTTGAGCAAGGAAGAGTGGCTGTGCGTGACAGAAATAAATGGAGAGAAATTGTGAATGAATAAGTGATGACGCAGCCCTGAGGGGATATTCTCCCGCATTTGGTCTGATCAGCTAGTCAGGTCAGGTGCGGGTAAGGGGATGGGTCTGTTATGATGTGGCAGGGGTAAACCAGTTCTGCTGTCGGGCCCTGCTGCGGATGTCACTGATTGCATTGCCCAGTTGACCCTTGTGCGGTGTGGTGCGGTGAGGATCTGTCCGTTCTCCCCTTTGGGGCTAAGATGCGAATGAATGTGTTTGAATGGATGAGTAAATGGAGAGTGAGTCGTCCTGTCTCGGCTACCTCCCTTTCCTTGGGGGAAGCAGCCTAGGTATATAGATAGATAGATAGATAGATAGATAGTAGGAATGTGGTCCATTAAGTGGTCTTGGTCTGCTGTTCACTTGGATTGAATGTGTGCGGCTGTAATGTGGAGGATCAATGATGTTGAGGTGAGTTTGGTGGAAGTGTGAGGTGGATTTAGGTGGGATATATGCGTGAATCTGTTAATGGTGTCATGGTGGTGTAGATGTGATGTAGCATGAATCTGTTAATGGTGTCATGGTGGTGTAGATGTGATGTTGGTGTGAAGCTGTTAATGGTGTCATGGTGGTGTAGATGTGATGTTGGTGTGAAGCTGTTAATGGTGTCATGGTGGTGTAGATGTGATGTTGGTGTGAAGCTGTTAATGGTGTCATGGTGGTGTAGATGTGGTGTTGGTGTGAAGCTGTTAATGGTGTCATGGTGGTGTAGATGTGATGTTGGTGTGAAGCTGTTAATGGTGTCATGGTGGTGTAGATGTGATGTTGGTGTGAAGCTGTTAATGGTGTCATGGTGGTGTAGATGTGATGTTGATGTGAAGCTGTTAATGGTGTCATGGTGGTGTAGATGTGATGTTGGTGTGAAGCTGTTAATGGTGTCATGGTGGTGTAGATGTGATGTTGGTGTGAAGCTGTTAATGGTGTCATGGTGGTGTAGATGTGATGTTGGTGTGAAGCTGTAAATGGTGTCATGGTGGTGTAGATGTGATGTTGGTGTGTAGCTGTTAATGGTGTCATGGTGGTGTTGATGTGATGTTGGTGTGAAGCTGTTAATGGTGTCATGGTGGTGTAGAGGTGATGTAGGTGTGAATCAGAGAGAGAGAGAGAGAGAGAGAGAGAGAGAGAGAGAGAGAAACTGCCAAGAACGCTGTATCAACAAAGCTTTAACAACAAACCAGAAACTGTCTGCATGAGTGTGTGTGTGTGTGTGTGTGTGTGTGTGTGTGTGTGTGTGTGAGAGAGAGAGAGAGAGAGAGAGAGAGAGAGAGAGAGAGAGAGAGAGAATGAATAAAATAACTCACAAGTTTTATATGATTTTAACCAAACTTGGAATGGTTAAGGGTATGCCGGGTAGTTGGTCTTTTTTTCTTTTTTTTTTTTGTCAATAGGTCAGAGATCAAGTTCAAATGGCTAGGTCAAAATTTGGCTTCTGTAGGTCAACTTAAAAGAAATTTTTCCCCAGTGTAAACCAAACTTTAGAGATGGATTCTGGGTAAGGCTAAAACGAAGGGATTCAGTTTGGAGAATAATAGTCAGAGATCAGGGTCACGATGTAAGGTCAGAGACTGACCCGACACGTTTATCTCAAATATATTGTAATACATAAACTTTTATCACTTTACATGTAAATAATATCGAAACTGATGTAATTTCCTTTGCAGTTGTCGTAGCTTCAACGATAATTATTAAACTGACGGGAAGACTGCCAAAATTAAGTATCGCTTTTCAGTGTAGGCGGCAGAAGTGATGGTTCATTAATTCAGTGTGGGCAGAAGTGACGGGTGTGGGTAGAAGTGACTAAAATTCAGTGTGGGTAGAAGTGACGGTTCGCAAATTCAGTGTGGGTAGATATGACGGTTCGTAAATTCATAGTGGGTAGAAGTGACGGTTCGAAAATTCATTGTGGGTAGAAGTGACGGTTTGTAAATTCAATGTGGGTAGAAGTGTTGGTTCGTAAATTCAGTGTGGGTAAAAGTGACTTTTAGGAATTTCAGTGTGGGTAGAAGCGCCGGTTCGTAATCCAGTGTGGGTAGATGTGACGGGTCGTAAGTTCAGTGTGGGCTGTGTTGATTTTGAATGTATACAGTCAAATCAAGCGCCTATTGTTGATGTCAAAGTAGAGCTATGTCGCATTCGTTATACAAAATCGAAACCAGAGGAAAACTAGATTTTGAAAGAGATCGTTTAGTATGCAGCGAAATTTTTAAATTTTTGTGTGAAAAACGTCATTTCGAGATGCAGAATGGTGTATACTCCGCCCTTTAGTCGATTAGGGTAGAATTTCTAAGGATATTTTTTCATGCTCTGCTGCAGATGTTAATGATAATAGTGAAAATTGATTGAATATATTAGGGAAAATGATAAAAAATGCCAGTGAGTGTTGGTGACATTATAATGGCAGTACATTAATGGAAGGGACTTTTTGTAAAACAATTAATAAGAAAATTAATAAAAGAAAATAGTACAATTGGTAGTAGAAACGGTAAAGTTTTTTCTTCCTTTTTTTGTGAAAATGTCATTGAAAACTAACTCGGCAAATATTGGTCAAAATGTCATTGAGATTATCTTAACATCTGTCAGAATGTCAGTGAAGATTTTAACCAGAGTGAAAAGTTATAGTTGAAAATATCATTGAAAATGCCATTGGTAATCCCTTTCATCATGGACGTCAGTTCAATTTTACCTTCACGTTTCACTCTCTCATTGTCTGGCCGAGGCTTAATGATACGTTTGTATTCCCGCTACGTGTGTGTTGTTTCACCACCAGATTAACTAAACTTTTTATCTTATCGTTGCTATCTCCAGACGATTACATTTTTGCTAACGGCACGGAGGAAGGGTCTCTTACTGAAAGGTGAAAAGAGGCCTTTATTCAGGTTCGTGTATTTTATTTCCCCACTAAGAAGTTTTTTTCAGTATCTCAAGAGGATAATATTTTTGCTAACGCCACTGAGAAAACCTGTCGTACATGAAGCACT
This sequence comes from Coenobita brevimanus, assembly GCF_032717465.1. Classification (NCBI taxonomy): domain Eukaryota; kingdom Metazoa; phylum Arthropoda; class Malacostraca; order Decapoda; family Coenobitidae; genus Coenobita; species Coenobita brevimanus. Next base: position 9,649,135 of record NC_137024.1, on the reverse strand, counting down.
GAAGACAAGTTTTGATTATGGTTCGTGTGTGTTAATTCCCTACCAGGTTTAATAGTTTCATTTTTATTTTATAGTTAATACTGAGATGATTTGTTTTTGCTAACATTATAGAGATAGCTTCTTTTATTGAAATTCTAGAGGAGAGGTGTATGTTGAAGGTTCGTGTGTGTTATTTCGACACCAGTGAGATGTCCTTTTACCTGCGTCGTGAAAGGCAGAGTATATGTTTCGTGCTCATTTTTTTGGTTGTTTTTCTTGTTCTGCTGTCAGAAAGGTTGTAACTGCTGTAATAGACCCAAATTAATGCAATTGGGTCTGAAGATGGCTGTAATGAAATAGAAGACGTGTACCCAGATAGATGTGGATAGACCTTCAGTTCCCTGAATATGCCTGACTGCACCAGAACTGACATGACTGTAAGTGATCTGATGTGGCCTGGTACACATTGATGCATAAGCCTTGAGCCGACTTAACTGAATCTTGTTGCACCTGAACGGACCTGACTTCTCGGAAATGATAGGAAATTTCCTTGATCCACCAAATATGACACGATTGGCCCAATGTGACGATATTTCTAAACAGACGTTAGTAACTCTGAATGGCCAAAACTGGATGTGATGGACTATTATGGCCATTAGGTGGCAAAAATCTGAACGTGAGTGATCCTTTATGCACCTTAAATGGGTTGATTGACGTCACTGACCTGACTGGATGTATGCAAAGTAGCAGTAGTAGGCCTGATTTATTGTTACTGGGTGTGAACATGTCTAAAATTGCCCAAACGAATGGATGTAGCAACTTCTGATATTACTTAACTGGACCTGAATTGATGTTATTGGGCGGGAGTGAATGTGAAGGGCCTGAAATGAGCTGATACCACTAAATTAATATATGAGTAGTTTGGCCACACAGAAAATATTAGTCCATTCCTCCAGTTGTTTTTTCTGAAGAAGGTATTCCGGCTGATGATGGTACCGACTGAGTGTTGCGTCGGGTGATTGTTATGCCGGGTGATGGTTATGCCGGGTGGTGGCTATGCTTTGCCAAATGATGGTTATGCTGGCTGGTGGTTATGCTTTGCCATGTTGTGGTTATGCTGAATGGTGGTTATGCTTTGCCAGGTGGTGGTTATGCTGAATGGTGGTTATGCTTTGCCAGGTGATGGTTATGCTGAGTGGTGGATGTGTTTTGCCAGGTGGTGGTTATGCTGAATGGTGGTTATGCTTTGCCAGGTGATGGTTATGCTGAGTGGTGGATGTGTTTTGCCAGGTGGTGGTTAGCCTATGCTGACTGGTGGATGTGTTTTGCCAGGTGGTGGTTAGCCTATGCTGACTGGTGGATGTGTTTTGCCAGGTGGTGGTTTTGCCGGGTGATGGTTATTCGTATGCTTGGTGATAGTTTTGCCAGGTCACAGTTATGCCGGATGGTGGTTAAGCTAGCTGGTGGCTTGCGGGCTGGTGGTTATGCCAGCTAATGGTTATGCTGACTGGTGGTTATGCCAGCTAATGGTTATGCTGACTGGTGGTTATGCCAGCTAATGGTTATGCCGACTGGTGGTTATGCCGGCACGACTCAAGTACACGGTGGACGAAGGCGTTTGAAAAGATTGTCACCAATATTGGTAACAGTATTGATTTCCTGGTAACCTGTTCAATACCAGTACCATCACTGTTCTCATTACCATTAGCATCACCACTCACTACCATTCCCGTTGACATTTTCGTTAACATTATACACTACCACTGTCGTAGCCTTTATTACTAACGTTTTGACTGCCATTTTCCCTGTCACTTTCACCACCATTTTCCATATTATTTTCACTACCGTTTTCATAAACAGTTTCACAACCATTCTTCGGAATTTTTTCCCCCATTTTTGCTACCATTTACCCCCACATATATCACTTTTCCCTCTTTTTCCACCTAATTGCCTCCCTCCTATGTTAGTATGCCGTGTGATGGCCGCTGTTTGCTTATTTTTTACCCTGTTTTCCTTTCATTTTCTGCCCTGTTTGTCCATGAACTCTGTAGTCCTCTCTCTATATTATCACCTAATTTTTGTTTTCCCTTCATTTTCTGGCCTGTGTATCCCTGAATATTGTTGTCCTTTACATGATCGCCAAATTCTTCTGCTTGCGCTTCATATTCATGCATTTTGTTGGTATGTCCTTCGTGATGCCAGCTTTGTTCGAGTATTAGGCTATGTTCTCTATCTTTCCATGAACCCTTGTACACAAAGAAAATCTTACTAGTGTATTCTTGTTACCTGTGTGTGTGTGTGTGTGTGTGTGTGTGTGTGTGTGTGTGTGTGTGTGTGTGTGTGTGTGTGTGTGTGTGTGTGTGTGTGTGTGTGTTTTGAAGTTTTAGATTAATGATTATCAACTACATGGGGATCATTAGGACATACTGTACAGTCATTTAGTTTCAGTCATCCTCCAAATCACGGCCAGCAGTAGTATAAGTTACATCCAGGTTTCCAGTTATACTGGTGTGTGTGTACATTTAGGAAGTAAGTAAAACGTGTATTCCTGTACCCTTCCTTTGGGTATGTCACTGTGTACGTCAAAAGGATGCGCTATCGCACTGACTCAGATATACAAGCTTTTAATTTGTACCTCGATTACCCGCAGATGATCGGCTATAGTTCAGCTTACTTTGATAAAATGCAACAGAATCGTCAAAAAATAATAGAGCCTATGATCTGTTCTTATGATGGCTATTTATGAACTGTGGTATTTATTCTGGAATATTTCAGGTGGTTTTACTCAGTGCAAGGGCACTGTTCAAAAATCAAGGATTGATGATAACAGTACGATTATTTGTATATCGCTGTGAATTATTAAACAGTGCAAAGAAAGAGCATGAAGATCTCGAAAAACATATGAGAATATGAATGAAATATTAGATGAGAGTAGAATGGAAGGTGGATGAAGGGAAGCGAGAGAGGAAGAAATCCGGGAAGCAGTGTCGAAGAGAAAGAAAACATATAAGAAGGAGCAATAGTAGGAGAAAAAATAAATGGGAGAAACAGAAAGAAGGAAGGAACTGGATGTGTAAAAGTAGAGGAAGGAGGAATGGAGATAAATGGGAAATCTGGACGAAGGGGCTGAAAGAAACGGTGAAAAAAGGTGGAATAGAGAATGTTGTTGTTCATAAAAGAAACGACAAAGAAGTAAATATTATAAAGAAATGTAAAAGGGGAGGAAGGACGGGAATTGGGGTTAATAGCATGGAGGAGCGAGAGAGGAAATAAGAGAATGAATATAGAAGAGAACGCTTTAGAAGGTGAGAGAGAGAGAGAGAGAGAGAGAGCAGCGACAGACCTGTTTGTACACTACCTTCACGGCTGCATGGTATTGGGAAGTTTATAAGAAAACTATTCACTCAGTTAAGGACAAGGATTGAAAAGCAGGAAGACTCCCTCTCACCCACCAAACCCTCCAGCCGAAGCCGACAGGAAGTAGTGAAAAGGACCACCTTGTATAGAAATGCTGTCATGAAGTTTTATAGGAAAGAGGCGAAGGAAATCTTATTCTCCATTAGGCCTATTTACCTGAAAAGGAAAGTAACAGCAAGTGAACAATATGTATCGCTGTTGTTCTGCATTTGTAACCTCCAGGCTTTGACAGGAGAGAGAAAAACTAAATAAATATGCTTCAGACCTGTTATTCAGGAGTGAGCGTACGAGTACTCGTCTGGGAGTTAGAAGACAGATACTTATCCAAGTGATTTTTAAAGGCAAGCACTGTATCACAGTTTACTACATCTAAGAGCAGTTTGTTCCACGTATTTAAATCCAGTCAAAGAAGAAATGTTTAGCTTCGTGTGAATGAAATGGCTTGCCTATAATTTTGTGCCCATTACCCACAGTATAATTTGAGCGCTCTACTGTGAAACATATATCATTAGCCATATTATCGTCTCCTTTGAATATTTTGAATACTCGAATTAAATCTCCTCGTAACTTGCGGTTAATTAAGGTAATGAGATTAAAGGTTTCTAAGGATCCTCGTATGGTTTATATCTCAATCTAGGTATCATCTTTGTCAACCTTCGTTGCATTCATGTTTAAAACTTTTTTTTTTTTTTAATAAGGCGACCAGAACTTGACACAATACTCTAAGTGTGGGAGTACTAGAGAATTATGCAAGGTGAGGATGATATTTTCTTATTTATATTCAAATGCCCTACCAGTGAATCGTGTTAATTTGTTGTCTTTCTTAACAGCCTACGCACACTGTTTGCTTGGCTTAAGATCATTCTTTTATGCAAGGAAGGGGGAAGCAAAGACCAGAAGCCCTCAAATTGTTCCCTCCATGAAAAAAATAAAAGCAAGATAATGAGAAAAATTCAAGATCCCTTCATTCCGAGATGCCTGGATATACTGCTTTTAAGAGATTGGAAGTCATAAATAGTACGAAATACAGACAGAGGAATACAGTTCCTTAGTTACCCTGTTGCATACATGAAGGCCTGGGAGTAGCGTTTAACTCTTGCATTATGCATTAGCGAGCTGGACAGAAAAGGTTTGAGTTTGTTGCAAGACCGGTGCTACGCGCCGGCCGTAGTGGTGGAGGGATGCAGGCAGACAGTCCAGTGGAGCAGTGACCCTTGAAGTAGCAATAGAAGAGAGACAAAGATGCAGCAGTAAGGCGGATAGATACAGGTAGAAGTGAGCCGGTAAAAGGCGGAGAATTAATAAGACGAGAAGACTTTGACTCCACCTTTTTGAGAAGAGCTCTATATGGGGAGCCTCCCCATACATGAGAGTTGTACTCTTTACACGGGCCTTATTGCAAAGTCAACAACAATGCAGAAATAAAGAATGCAGGGAGTCGACTTAGTACACGAAATGTTACTATATATAACTCCTAAGTCTTTTTCATGGCTGACATTATCGAGCTGAATGTTGTCCATAGTGTCGCTGGCCTTTTCATTTCATTTCATACCATGAATATGCATGGGCTCAGTAGTGTTGTGTAGAATATTGTATGTCAATATCATGACGACCCACTGATGTATATGACAATGGGTTTCATACAGCCGGGTGTGTGATGAGTTATAGTTTGTGTTGCTCTGTTACTCACTGCATGTTGCATCTGGGTCATTGAAAGTAGATGAGATACAGATTAGTGTGATAGGGGATCGCCCTGCTTCATTTTCAAGTCATGGGAAGTGAGTGAAATATTGAACAGTATTTGTGGTTTGGCATAACTCGTGTTGTTCCCTATCACGTATACATTGTCTTTTGTGGGTCGTGGATTCTAAAAGATATAATTATAGATGTCCATGTGTTGTTTGCCGTAGAGCTTCTTTGTCTCTTATTACATGCTGGTTCAGGTTCATGAAGGCTGAATGAAATATATTGTGTGCAATCAAACGTAGTGCTTCTATCATTGCATGATGTATCACGTCATGGACGTTCCGTGAATAATAGAAAACTTGTGTGATCTGCCAAAGTGCTGCTCTTTTTCACTCCCCACATGTAGCTTGTGGGTCACGGAGGCTGGGAAAAATATAGGAGAGTGTTTGTGTGGTGCAGTAGGTAAAAGTATTAGCCCCAAGTGTTCAGTGAAAATGGACTTGAGTGATATTTAACCTACTTTTTGGCAGAGTAATTCGATTGTCAACTATTTTCGAGAGGGTCCTTGCAGAAACTTGATTCCTTCCCCCCCCCCCCCACCTCCTTCATTCGCTGTACCGAGGAGGTTGTGGACCCCCCCACCTCTCACCACCACCACCGCACACATAGAGTCCTCGAGATGCCGTTTGTAACTTGGTAATCACAATCAGGTGATCAGGTTTTAGGTACCGTATGATACAATGAATTAACCCTCCAGAGATAATTCTAATATTCTCTTAACAGTTAACGCCAGATGATATTTTATTCATATGAGAGTGAGCACACTGGTGAAGCCCGAGAGTGTTAGTTCTGTCACATTGAATCCTCTCTTAATCGGCACAACTCTAGTATATTTCAGCTGAGAGCAGACTTTTTTTTTTTTTTAACCTGAGAATGAGTCATAGGAGCCTGAGTGTTGAATTAGGAAGGAAGAAGGAAAGACATCGGAATGGGGGGGGAAAACAATATAAAAGTTACGTTCCAAATAAAATATTGGGATGAATCGGGGAGGAAGAGGAGCGTACGTGGAGCGTAAAAGAATGATAATAGAGTCACATTTCAGTTACCGTATGAGTCAGGTATTACAGGGATTGTGGGAATTTACCTTTTATGCCCATAACTTTAATCCCGTCAGGAATTTGAAGATTTTTTTCTTAATTTACGTTTCTGACTCCATATGATTTTACACAGCCTAGAAGAGATATAATCGTACTGAATGGGTAAATGAGAATGTTTCAGATCATTACACTCCTATAGGTCTTCCCTAACTACACAAGTCACCTGTGAGTAACGAGAATGTGGAAAAAAAAAAAATGTAATGAAGTAATTAAGTGGTTGTCCTCGGTCAGAACTTTCAAAACCATAAAGTTTCTAGTTAGAGCTAGTAAATAAAAAAAAAAAAAAAAGATAAGTAAGCAAATAAAACAGTCAGTCCGTAAAATGGTGGAGTAATTATTCCCTTTACTGTGATGACGTTTATTTTACTCTTTCAACTGCTAGACTATTTATTGAATTTATGAGACTCTTCTAACTGAAGGGGTTAGGTGCAGCCTTCATTATACCGTTCAGCTCTAGGTAACTTTTAATAATCTAAATAAATTGTCTCGTATCAGTAAGAATATATTGAAAATGCGTCGTCGAAGTCATGGTACTAAAGTCATTCTCTCAGCCTAAAATTTGGAAGACCATAAATATACTAGTCGTACCCGGAGTAAAGAACCTCTTCGCCGAAATTTATGGCGAGATTAACACCGTGTAAAAAAGAATAGTAAATGAAAATGGTGAAAAACGAGCCGTGATAAATTGTGATGGTAATGAGAAAATAATGCTAAACAGAAGGCAACTACGCTATCACCACCTGGCCTTAGTAAATGAGTAGGCGGATGGATGAGGCGATTAATGTGAATAAATAAATACAGGGAAAAATGAGTATGATGAAAGTTGGAGGGGTGCAAAGACCACAAACGGTGTCGAATTGTCCCGGCAAAAATACATTTCCTTTTGTCTCAGTAGCCGAGGCGAATAAATTGGAATAAAAGGAAAAAGGCTGTGTAAAATGCAGTATCTGATGCCTTTATTAAAATAGAAATGCGTTAGGTGAAGCTAATGATTTTTTTTTTTTTTGTATTGTTTTCCTACCTGTACTTTCAGTATCCGAAAATTAATGTATGTACAGGGGAAATCTGGGTAATGATCAAAGGGAGGGGGAGTAAGGGATCAGGAGGGGATGGGTGGGGAGACAAGGTATGGAAAGATGGTGGGAAATGAGGAGGAGAGGGGAGGGGGTAGGGAAAGAAAGGGAAGAAGGCTAGTCGGAAGGGAAGGGAAGAAGGAAAGGGGTAAGGGAAAGGGAAGTCGAGAGTGGGAGGGAATGAGAAAAGACATGGAGAGAGGGAGGGGAATGAGAAGAGATGGAATGGAGAAAAGGAATGGGAAGAGGAAGATAGGTAGATAAGAGCATGACACCACAAGAGGATATGTAAAAGTAGGTGTAGTGTGTGTGTTAGAGAATATCTCACATGTTAGCTGAGGTGGTATCCATTGTGGTTTCACGTCGGACATTAGAATGCTGCACGCAGGGTTCTTTGGTTGCAAGCCTCAGTGGCAGAGGAAAGAGCTGCAGACGGCACCCGCGACTTGACATTAGTCATCGTAGGCAGACTCAGACCACAGCCTTGACTGGCAAACACGTGAGAACCAGAGGTTACCCTTGGCCGTTGGACCTGAATATGTCTGCAAGTTTTGTCATCAAGTGGCAGTTGAGTTGGCTCCATGGGCCTATTTCGATACTGTACCAGATGACATTCCTCGAGTCGCCTCAAATGTGCCTGGTTCCGACTGTTACTTGAAGCTTGGCCAGGGCTGGAACACAGTTGGATGTACACGGGAAAACTTCGTACTTGCCACCATGGGTTCTGGCTCCTCCCGTCATTGCCACATCTGTCTCCTCCTCTTCCTCCCACCCACCATTACCACACCTGTCTTCCGTCCATGCTTCATGGCCTTTCTTTCTGTGCCCCACAAACTATCCATGCTTCACTCTCCCTCTGGCCATGCTCCTGTCTCTGTTTATGCTGCACTCACTTCCCGTGATCCATTCCTCGTTTATCCACACTCCTCTTTCAGTGTTCATGATCCACTGTCCTTAGCCATGCTTTTCTCTGTCCATGCCCTACTATCTCTGTCCATGCCCTACTCTCTCTGTCCATGCCCTACTGTCTCTGTCCATGTTTCACTACCGTTGTCCATACTCCACTGTCACTCTTAATGCTCCACTGTCTCATTCCATGTCAAATTGTCCGAATTTTCGCCCCACTGCCTCTGTTGATACTCCACAGTCTTTGTCCATGTTTCACTGTCCTTATCCATGCTCCACTGTGTCTATCCATGCCCCACTGTCTGTCTGTACTATACTGTCTCAGTCTATGCTCCACTGTCTCTATCAATAATCTGTTGTCTTTATCTATGCTACACTGTCTCTGTTTACTCTACTATCGTTATCCATGCTTCGCTATCTGTATCCGTGCTCCACTGTCTCTGTCTATACTCTATTGTCTCTATCCATGCTGCTCTGTCTTTTTCTATACTCCACACTCTCTAACCATGCTCCAGTGTCTGTCTGTACCCTGCTGTCTCTAACCATGCTACTCTGTCTCTGTCTGTTCTCTACTATCTCTATCCATGCTCCACTGTCTGTCTGTACTCTGCTATCTCTGTCCGTGCTCCACTGTCTCAGTTTGTACGTCTGTCTGTACTCCCCTATCTCTATCCATGCTCCACTGTCTCTGTCTGTACTCTGCTATCTATATACATGCTCCACTGTCTCTGTCTGTACTCTGCTATCTATATACATGCTCCACTGTCTCTGTCTGTACTCTGCTATCTATATACAGTACATGCTCCACTGTCTCTGTCTGTACTCTGCTATCTATATACATGCTCCACTGTCTCTGTCTGTACTCTGCTATCTATATACATGCTCCACTGTCTCTGTCTGTACTCTGCTATCTATATACATGCTCCACTGTCTCTGTCTGTACTCTGCTATCTATATACATGCTCCACTGTCTCTGTCTGTACTCTGCTCTCTCTATCCATGCTCCACTGTCTCTGTCTGTACTCTACTATCTGTATCCATGCTCCACTGCATTTCTTACGTGGCATGTTTCTATTTTTGACCTTATATAGGTAGAGTCCAGCGAGTACTGTGATACACCGTGAAGGCCAGAAGTAACATTGCAGTTTGTGGCTTCGGGGATGCTGGTGGTATTGCTGGTGTGGTGGGTTAGGGTAGTATACGGAGGAGTTAGGGTGAGGAGAGATGACCGAGGAGTGAAGAAAAGGGAAAAGGAAAGGGGAAATGAATATGCAGAAGGAAGAAAAAGGAAGAGGAGGACCTGGAAGAAAAAAAAAAGGGAGGGGGAGTAGTGAACGAAGCAGGAAGAAGGACAGGATATGGAGGAGTAAGATAAGAAAAGGCTTGCATTTTTTGTTTCTTTATAAGACAGATGAGTTTTTTTTTTTTTTTTTTCGTAACGGGGTGGGTGGGTTGGAGCAGGTTATAAAATGTTTGGAGAAAAAGGACGACAATCGTGAAAAATAGAGGAAGAGCCCAGAAGCAGTAGATTACGCAGCCACCAAGCATCCCGAGGAAGCAGTGTGGTTTGCGGATAGATGGGTGCTGGAGTTATTGTTGGCATTTTAGGGTGGATGGTTATGTTAGGTTACGTTAGGTACGGTTAAATTTTCCGGTACGCAGGTGCTCGTGTTTTTGCGGGAGTGTTTGGGGTAGGTATCAGGTACCCAGTATGATTATTTTAGGATGAGGCAGGTGACAGAAGACGTAGATAAAAAGAAGGATAATTGTGAATAAACAGAGAACAGACAGCATTAATAAAGGAGGAGAAATTTTGGTCATCATTATCATTATAATCATATTCATCATGATTACCGTCAAAATTGAATGAGTTAGCATGTCACCGGAGATAATTTCCTTCGCTCTTTCTGTCGCTTACGAAATTTCCAGGATATATTCCTGTGCTGAGACGTTCCCTTAATAGTTCAGCCAGCTCACCGTTTGTCTGGACCACAGAGTTATACATATAGAGTGCGCCACCCTGGTTTCAAAGTGACGCAACCGGAAGTGGCTCAGCGGCCATATTGGGATGCCCAGTCTCACGCTCAATTCAAAACAGGTAAGATGTTCTCGCTTCTCTGTGATCAGGAAATAAAATAGAATGGAAATATATTCAAGCACTGCATCAACTTCAAGAAGAGGAGGGCCTTCATTTAGGAAATAAACTCAGGGATATCCATCTTTCATGGCACACTCAAAAGATGAAAGTAAAACTTGCTGCGCAAACACTGAGTTCTAGTGTAGCTGATGCATTAATCTTCTGTCGGGATTCATTACATCTCCCACAGTTTAAGGATTGTCAGGGTACAGTTAAATTTCTGCAAATGGCGATAAACTTTTTGATGTACTGAACTCGAGAAACAAATTTGCTAGAGGAATGAAAGCAGCACTTCAACCTGAGACAGAAGTAGTTTCAATGTCATTCTTAGATCAAGCATTTGCTTATCTAATGACTATCACTAATTCTGATGACATCCTCATGTACAAAACTTATAGAAAGACACCTTTCATTGGTTTTTTGGCTGCCATTAAGAGTGTTCAGGCACTTTATAAACAGTTTGTAGGTGTAAATAAGCCACTCCAGTACTTTCTAACTTATAAGCTGTCACAGGATCACTTAGAACTCTTTTTCTGTGCAATTCGAGCATCTGGTGGCTTTCGAAATAACCCTTCTGCGTTAAACCTCATGGCAGCATACAAGAGACTCCTTCTGAGGCATGAAATAAAAACGTCAAACGGGAATGTCTCTGCACAAGACCTCACTGAAGTGCTCACATCTGCAACATCTAGCAGTGTCATGAAGAAAGCTTTAGAGGATAAAACTGAAGATATTATGTGGCGGGGGGGACACAACCTGGCCGCACTATGGGGTGGTACTACTACTCTGCGGCCAGGTTGTGTTAGGAAGAATACTGCCACCGTATTCCCTGCGTGTCGTAAAAGGCGACTAAAAGGGGCGGGGTGAGGGGACTAGGGACCCCCTCCTCTGTTTTGTAGTTCCTAAAAAGAGACAGGCCAGAGAAAGGGATGGGGGATGGAGTTATCCCCGTACCCTGAAGATTGGGTCTATGAATGTGCGTGGATGTAGTACGATTGAGGCTAAAAGGGAGGAGATTGGGAGAATGTTTGTGAGAAGAAAGTTGGATGTGTTAGCTTTGAGTGAAACGAAGATGAAAGGGAAGGGGGAATCTATGTTTGGAAGTGTGAATGGAAGATTGTCAGGTGTTGATAGAGGAAGGGCAAGAGAAGGTGTGGCCTTGTTAGTGAGTCCGGAAGTTCAGCAATGTGTGATTGAATGGAAGGAGGTGTCATCGAGACTGATGTGGGTGAAAGCGAAATTTGAACGTGAGTTGTGGGTGTTTGTGAGTGCATATGGGCCTGGTAGTGAAAGGGATGAACAAGAGAGGAGTCTTTCTGGAATGATGTTGATGAGTGTCTGCAGAGTTTTGAAGCGAATGTGAATGTGGTAATGATGGGAGATCTGAATGCTAGAGTGGGAAATGTAGCAGTTGAAGGCGTAGTTGGTATGCATGGTGTGCCTGGAAGAAATGAAAATGGGGAACGAATGATAGCGATGTGTGTTGAGCGAGAGATGGTGATTGGGAATACGCTGTTTGAGAAGAAAGATATTTATAAGTATACATGGGTGAGACAGGAGGGTGGAAGGGTTGTTGATAGAGCCTTGATGGACTATGTGGTTGTGTCTAGGAATGTAATAGGAAGATTGTTGGATGTGAGAGTTCTGAGAGGGAGGGTGGAGGTATGTCTGACCACTACCTGGTGGAGGGAAAGTTAAGAGTAGGTAAGAGATGGATGAGAGCTAGGAGGGTTAGGTGTGGCAGGGAGGTTTTGAAAGTGAGTGAGTTCGATAAAAGAGAGAAAAAGATAGAGTATCAGGAGAAATTGAAAGATGAGTGGAACGCAGTGAAAGATCGGGAAAATGGCAGCGTGGAGGAGGAATGGCAGTTGTTTAAGAGTGCTGTGGTGGGGCATGCAGAAGAGGTGTGTGGTGTGAGACGTGTGGGTGGTGGTGTAAGAAAAGGAAGTGAATGGTGGTGCGAGGAAGTAAGTATGGCTGTCGCTGAGAAGAGACGTGCATATGAAGTGTGGCTGCAGAGGAAGGATGAGATGTCATATGAAAGGTATAAGGAGAAGAGGAATAGAGCGAGAAGGGCTGTGCGTGATGCTAAAGTGGCAGCAGATGAGAGGTGGGGTAGGCGGCTGACAGAGAATTTTCAGCAGAATAAGAAAATGTTTTGGAAGGAGGTGAAAAGGGTGCGAAAGGGAGAGTCTGGGAAGGAAGAACGAGTAAAAGCAGAGGATGGAAGGATGTTAATTGAGATGGATGCAGTAAGGAAGAGATGGGCAGAGTATTTTGAAAGATTGTTAAATGTAGAGGAGGAAAGGGTGGCTGAGATTGTGGCGGATGGAAGGGTGCAAGGAATAAATGTGTTGGGAGAGTTGAATGATTCTTTGATCACGAAGGAGGAAGTGGAGAAGGCAGTAAAGGAGATGAAAGCAGGGAAAGCTGCAGGTATGGATGGGTGTGCTGTGGAATGCCTGAAGGGTGGTGGAGTGACTATTGTTGACTGGTTAGTAAGATTGTTGAATGTGTGCTTTGAGAAAGGTATGGTGCCAATTGACTGGGCAAGTGCTTGTGTGGTCCCGTTGTATAAAGGCAAGGGTGATAAGTATGAATGTACTAGCTTTAGGGGTATAAGTCTGTTGAGTGTTGTAGGTAAGGTGTATGGTAGAGTGTTAATTATGAGAGTTAGAGAGGGTACAGAGGGAGTAATTAGTGATGAGCAGTGTGGCTTTAGGAGAGGGAGGGGATGCGTTGATCAGGTGTTTGCTGTGAGACAAGTGTGTGAAAAGTATTTAGCGAAAGGCAAGGATGTGTTTTGGGCATTTATGGATTTAGAGAAAGCGTATGATAGAATTGATAGGGAGGCTTTGTGGACTGTTTTAAGATTGTATGGACTTGATGGTAGGTTACTAAAAGGGGTGAAAAGTTTTTATGTAAATAGTAGAGCGTGTGTAAGAGTGGGAAATGCTGTGAGTGATTGGTTTCCCGTGAGAGTGGGGCTGCGACAGGGATGTGTGATGTCGCCTTGGTTGTTTAATATTTACATGGATGGTGTTGTAAGGGAGGTGAATGCAAGAGTTTTAGGTGGTCTGAGTCTGGTAAATGTTGATGGAGGAGAGTGGAATCTGAAGCAGCTGCTGTTTGCAGATGATACTGCACTGGTGACTGATTCAGAGGAGAGATTGAGAGAGTTGGTAGAGGAGTTTGGAAGGGTGTGTGAGAGGAGGAAATTGAAAGTAAATGAGAATAAGAGTAAAGTGATGAAGTGTACGAGGTTGATAGATGGTAGGGGGATGAATATAGTTTTGAATGGTGAGTTGCTTGAGGAGGTAGATTGTTTTAAATATCTAGGGTCACATGTTGCTGTGGATGGAAGAATAGATGCAGAAGTGAAGTTTAGAATAAATGAAGTAGGAAAGGTGCTGGGAGGAATGAAAAAAGTGTTTAAATGTCGTTCGCTTAGAATGGATGTAAAGAGAAGGCTGTATGAGGGTGTTGTGGTACCGACTGCATTATATGGATCTGAAACATGGAATATGGGTGTAGCAGAGAGGAAAAGTTTGAATGTAATGGAGATGAGATGTCTGAGGAGTATGTGTGGAGTGACGCGTATGGATCGGGTGCGAAATGATGAAGTGCGAAGGAGAACTGGAGTTGTTCGGGAGATGGCTGGTAGAGTTGAGCAGAGGGTGTTGCAATGGTTTGGGCATATGGAGAGAATGGATAATGAGCGATTGGTGAAAAAGATAACTAGATCTGATGTGAGAGGTGTAAGGCTGAGAGGAAGACCACGAATAGGATGGATGGACAGTGTGAAGAGAGCGCTGGATGCGAGAGGGATGTCTGTTGAGCAAGGAAGAGTGGCTGTGCGTGACAGAAATAAATGGAGAGAAATTGTGAATGAATAAGTGATGACGCAGCCCTGAGGGGATATTCTCCCGCATTTGGTCTGATCAGCTAGTCAGGTCAGGTGCGGGTAAGGGGATGGGTCTGTTATGATGTGGCAGGGGTAAACCAGTTCTGCTGTCGGGCCCTGCTGCGGATGTCACTGATTGCATTGCCCAGTTGACCCTTGTGCGGTGTGGTGCGGTGAGGATCTGTCCGTTCTCCCCTTTGGGGCTAAGATGCGAATGAATGTGTTTGAATGGATGAGTAAATGGAGAGTGAGTCGTCCTGTCTCGGCTACCTCCCTTTCCTTGGGGGAAGCAGCCTAGGTATATAGATAGATAGATAGAAGAAGAAATGATATCATTCCTCGTAGTCCTGCCCAAGAAGATCATGATTATGTAGACTGTCCAAACTTTACAGATGTGTCAGATTATAAGGAAGCTGCAGTAGGTTACATTGCCGGATATGCAGTTAAAATGGTAAAGAGAAATATTTCATGTCCAGACTGCTTGTTTGCACTTACAGCAACAGAAATTAAGAACAATGATAAAAGTTGTGCATTGATACTGGTTAAGGACAAAGGCGGCTTGATAAAGCCCTCTATGAGTGCTGTGTCTGTCTGCAGATCCACAGAGAAAATATTTCAGAAAATGTTGAAAAGTCATGACAAAGAGCTACGTAACATTCCCAGAATTTCCTCTCTAGTTGCATATTCTGTATTGAAAGAGACTGGTAGCACTGCATTTAAAACACATAATTCCCATATGTTTGAATGTTCACCTGATAATAATCACATTTTTTCTCTTATTAAAGCAGTGGTGCTTGCATATTGCAAGATACGTTTGCATCATCTTACAAAAGCAACCACTGCTAAAGTAAGAGGCTGTTATGTTAGGAAAACACAAGTTAGTATTATTTAAGAACCAGTAAGTGAGGGCACTCACCATCCACTCAATTAATGTAATGCTATTAATAAATTGGTATATGTTCGCTTCTAATCGTTGATTTTTGTGTATCCAAAGTAAAATGGTGCGTAGAGACAAGGTAAGGGGACCGGGAATAACTTTTCTTCTCACTTCATTCAGAGCGCAATAGTAATGGAGAAAAGGCTTAAAATAGCTAAAGTAATTATATTGATAACTGCTCTATCTATTTACATCAGGATATAATGCAAAAAACACTCGGGAAAGGTTAGTATTTGTGAATTATGATGAGCTGTACGGGAAGGTCGGGACTCGGTAGAGTGGGCATCCTAAGATGGCCGCCGCGCCTGGCCCGCTGGCTTCACTTATCGCCCATACCACAACACAGGGACGCGCGCTCTATATGTATAACTCTGTGGTCTGGACCCGAAGGCCAGGCGTGATTTGGAAATGGTCACTAAATGGAGGAACGATAGCAGGCTGAAGCGAAATTTGACACTGGCACTTATTAATGTGTCATTGCATCTCGAAATAAACTGATCGTGAATCCCTTGGCTTTAACGCAGTTTTATTTTAACTTTTTTTATGGGTAACTGTAGAAGTGCTTTGGTGTCATATTCTCAACGGAAAATGGTATGCCACTGTTAGAGGGAAAAAAATGCAGCCACAGGTCCCCCAGAAACGAAGAAAATATGAGAAGAAAACAGTAATACTAGATTCACCATTGTTACCCAAAACGCAAAACCAGAGCCACAGTTGTCCGTAAATTTCCAGTGATAAGAATTGGAAAGTCAGGAAACACAAAATTGTCGAGGGGGGCAAAAATTTGCTGCAGGGAACTCTGTCTATCTATATTGCCAGACGCCTCAATCCCGTAAGGGGTGGCCACAAATAAATCGCCTCCATGTGGCCCTGTCCAACTCCATTTCACTGCTCTGCTCCCAGCTCACACCCCCCTCTCTCATAGACCTCTCTACTCCATCCCTTCATCTCATCCTCGGCCTCCCCCTTCCTCACACCCCCCTCCACGTCACTCGCATACACTCTCCTCGTTAGCTTTTCGCTCTCCATCCTCTCCACATGGTCAAACAATCTCATTGTATTTCTCCAAACGTTTTCTATCACATCCATGTCCACACCACAATGCTCCTTCACTTCCTGATTTGTCAGTCTGTCTCTCCAAGTAACTCCACATGCTCCTCTCAAGTAACCCATTTTCACAACTCACAATCTTGACTTGTGTCCTTCCAACAAGACTAACCTTCACTTCTATGCGTTAGGTTTGGTATCAAAATACTGACATGAAGCGACTTTCTTACTTCCATGCTCACTTCCGTGTTCCTTAGCACTGTTTTCAAAGAACCAGCAACCTTTCTTCCCTGGTGTACCCTTTCAAGCACTTCACCCTCTAAGCTTCCATCCTTACTCATCGCACTACCTAAGTACTTAAATGCACTCACATTTTCGATTTCCTCATCATCCAGCTTCACTATGCATTCAGTGACTTCATTTCTCTCAATGACCATAATTTTACTCTTCCCAACATTCACCTTGAGATTAATTTTCTTACACACTCTCCCAAACTCATTCACCGAGACTGCAGTTCCCCTTCGTCTTCACTTAACAATAGAGTATCATCTGCAAACAACAGTATAGGAAGTTTCCAAACGCCGCCCTCTCTCATTTGGGCTGCTTCAACATCCACTGCCCTGCCTTGTATCTCCTTTATAACCCCATCCATATACAGACTGAACAACCCTGGAGACATGATACATCCCTGTTGTAATCCAACATTCAGATAGAAAAATTCACTCAGTCCACCATCCACATGCATTGCAGCCTTCGCACCCTCATGGCATTCAACAACTTCTTACTGTATTTACTC
The DNA here is from genome assembly GCF_032717465.1 of Coenobita brevimanus. NCBI lineage: Eukaryota > Metazoa > Arthropoda > Malacostraca > Decapoda > Coenobitidae > Coenobita > Coenobita brevimanus. The sequence continues at coordinate 9,632,096 of NC_137024.1, read as the reverse complement.
CATATATTCTTAAAATATTCCACATCCCTTGTCTATCCACTCTGTCATACGCTTCCTCCAAATCCTTGAATGCCGCATACAACTTCTTCCTCTTCTGTAGAAACTTTTCCACTAAAGATTTAAGGATGAATATCTAAACAACACAACGTCCTCCCTTCCTAAAACCTTCCTGTTCTTCTCCAGCTAATTCCTCTGTTATTTCCCTTAGTCAGTTAATATCCTACCATACATTTTTTATTATACTAAGAAGACAAATACCCCTATGATTACCTCACACTTTTTTTTCCCTTTTTCCTTTGTACAGGGGAATACTTATACCTTATTTCCAATCCTCAAGGACCCTACCTTCCTCCCAGGCCAATCTGCACATGTTCCATATCCATTCTGCTACTATCTCTCCCCCATGCTTCAGCATTTCACCATAAACTCCATTAATTCCTGTGACTTTCCCCATTTGACTTTCTTCATTGCTTCCACTTCTTCCATCCTGCTGATCTGCTCCTTTCCTACCTCCCTCCCTCTCCCAGCCATTCCTCAGTCACTTATACTCGCATTAGTTTCATTCTCAATGTTTAACAGTTTCTTAAAGTGTTCTCTCCTTCTGCTCAGTTTTTCTCCTTCTCCACTAGTAATCTACCATTTTTGTCTTTCACTCCCCTACTAACTTTTTTATCGCCCTATCTAGCTCTCTTTACCTCCTTGAAGAACATTTTCTTACATTCCCTCCACTTTACACTTAAATTCCTTGCAAATTCGTCATCCACTCTCTTCCTACTCTCTCTTACTAGTCTTTTCATATTTCTCTTCCTCTCTACATATAACTCTATTCTGTCTCTCAACTTCCTCCACACCCCTGTTTCCCATCCACACACTATATGCTTCCCTCTTTTGTGCCAGTTTGTCTCACCTCTTCATTGCACCACGCTGTTTCTTGCACCCCCTTTCGTCTTCCTTTCACCCTACACACCACCCCACATGCTGCACAGATTTCTTCTTTGAGTATTTTGCACATTTCTTCCACTCCCCCCCCATCTGCTCCAAATCATATTTAACAGTCGCTGGCCAATAATGATAATAATAATAATAAGAAGAAGAAGTAGTAGAAGAAGAAGAAGAAGAAGAAGATTTCTCTAGGTAACTGATAAGTGAAATGGCCCAGAAATGGGAACAGGATAGCAAATGAGGTAAAACAAAAGCTGAGGCCCAACAAAAACTTGTTTCTCCCTAAAATAGTTGAAGAAAATGATGCATGAGTGAATATACGTTCGAGTTGCACAGACACATTGTAAGTAAAGGAAAATATTGTGATATTGTAGTCCCACCTGGTTTACGGTCTGTTTGCTTCAGTTTGCTGGCGTGTCCAGTTTTAAGATGTTTAGAGTTGCAAAACACATCATAATATGTGATGAATTATCACTCGGTTATGTTTTTTCGTGGTGTCAGTACAGTGACATGTTTTTCATTTAATACGTCGGTGTCCGGCGATTTTATTCAAGTTAGAGGAGAATTTTCGAACGAGAGGAGTTAAATATAGCCTTGTTTAACCCCCTTACTACTAAGCTGCTCACCCAAACAGTATAATCGTGTCACAGCAGCAAGAATAAAACAAAAATTTCGTCCTCAGACTGAAGGGATTGACATTCGGTGCTGAAGTGTTGAGGGTGTATTGTGTTAGCACAGTGTTGGCACAGGATGGTGGTTTTCTCAAAGTATGTTACCGGTACCGTGCTGGCATAGTAGTGATTCGCTGATGCCATACTGATCACATGTAGGCTACTCGTATCAGCATCGCATCGTCCTATTTTCGGCCAGTCTTGTTTCATGCCTGTCTGCCTGCCGAGGTATTTATCTCACTGTTTCTGTGTAACTGTTTATCTGTACAGTATAATTATATCTACCTTGCTAGCATTCTATAGACCTGTGTGTTACGTCTGGGTATTGGTCTGTTTCTTTGTCTGTACTTGTATATCCTCCTTCCTCTGCCACACCTGTCCTGCTCCTCCTCCTTCTTCATACATTCATAATCATGCTTTTCTTTCTCCTCTTCTTCCCATCATTACCACACCTGTCTTCTACGCATGCTCCACTGTTTTTCTTTGCTCCACTGATTATGCATTCTTCACTTTCCCTCTGTCCATGCTCCCTTGTCTCTGTTTATGCTCCACTGTTTGTCCATCATTCATGTAATTGTACATCTTTATTATCACTGTCGTCATCATCGTCATCATCATCACAGTAACTATTCACTACCATCAAAGTAAAATTAATTAGCGTAATATCACTGGATTTAATTTCTGTCCTCTATGATATTCTCAGGATAAATATTGCTCCGGGACACGCCATTAATAGCTCAGCCAGCACACCGTTTGTCTGGAGCCAGGCGTGAACTGGCTAAATCATTGCTAAACAAAGAAATGACTGCAGGTTGAAGCGAAATTTGGCTGTTGCAGTTACCAGTGTGTCTGGGCGTCTCGAAAAAAATATAACTTGGATTTCGTAACTATAACGCTCTTGTATTTTACTTTTTTTTTTTTTTTTTATGGTCTTGTTTTGAAGTGCATTGGTTTCATATTTTTTACAGCAAATATTATGCCAATGATGTGGATAAAAGCACTGCGACAGGTCCCTTAGAGATAAAGCATACGAAGAAAACAATCATTCATCTGACATTACTACAAGAGTTCTAAAGACCATCTCCACAGATGCTGGTAAATTTCCAATGAAAAGATATTAAAAAGTTGACAAACACATATATATCTTTAGGGAATCTACACGAAATCTGCTAAAATTGCCTAAACTTAGTAACCGTAGGTAAAAATGTTCCTTTAAGGAATTAAATACAATAGGTAAGTCCTCGTTATATGTTCCAGAATAACACAGCAGTTTTCTTACAACCAGAACTGTAATTTGAGGGAAATTGGTAACAGTGTTTTATAAACAGCAACGGAACTGTGACAGGCAATCTGTTTTGTATTTATTGCGCTTTTTTGCAAAAAAGTTATGTAAAAAGGCATTATAAAAGGAAGTCTTGCTGGCTTTCTTTTTTTTCTTTCTTTCTTTTTTTTTTTTTTTTTACTATGATACCACATCCGACATACTGACATTTGTCATTCCCAGCGTGGATTGCCGCTCACCAAAAACAAGGACATAAAGCACACACAGGAATACACAGTGTTTCTCTCAATCCTTTCATTTACTTGACGTATTTTTTCTATGCCACGTTGAGTACACCGCTTCCCGTCCGATCAGCGAAGTTAAGCAACGTTGGGTCTGGTTAGTACTTGGATGGGTGACCGCCTGGGAACACCAGATGCTGTTGGCATCCCTACGTGTCAAGTGGGGTTGGTGGAGCATTAGTGGCCCTCCCTGTAAAACAATTAACTCTAAGCCCTTGACCACCCCGTTTGGGATACATGGCGTCTGGCAATGGATGGATGGATTTTTTCTGTCTCCAGACGATTATCCATTTTGAAGCAAACGAGTTAGATATAACCTCCACTAACCCCTTCTCTGAGTGTGTCTGTACCTCCTTAAAGTATTTTTATTTATTCAATCAGTAATTCCACATGTAACTCTCATTTCCCTTTCGTTCACATCAATATACTCATTGATTCCTATATTACGTAAACCATCTGTCCTGTCTATTCACGGAGCTGATCTGAAAAAGGGTAATGCTGCAGCCTGTATTTTTGTTTTTTGTCATTTTTTCTCTTTCATTTTACCCACCTGCGTATTATTCTTTTTTTCCCTCCCTCAGTACGCATCAAACATCCCTCATCTATAAGCCTCTTCCTCTAAGTTCCACAGTTTTATGTGCATACATCCGCTTCCTCATAGCCACGTGGAGCATCGCTCCCTCTTTAAAGTATCCCAGACAGCGCGGTAGGAAAGAGACCCCCCCCACTCCCCTTACTCTACCCCTGACACCCTTCCCCTCACCCGCACCCTCTCTCACCACCCGCAACCCTTCCCCTCACCCGCACGCTCTCTCACCACCCGCAACCCTTCCCCCCATCCCTTCTCCCGCACCCTATCCCCACCCCAACCCTGCCTCGTCTCCCCTCACCTTCATCTCGACCTGTGTGCTAAAGCTGACCTTCTTGCATGATTCTAGACAGAAACATAAAAAAGATGAGATTCAGGAATGGGTTGGTGCTGGTATCTTTTGTAGGCCCTCTCCTTCTTGTGAACAGCATTAGAAGGAACGTGATTAAACCAAGTATTTTTTTTCCATTAGTCAGTGGATATGAGAATGGAATGTATGCTTCCATACCCGAGAGAATAATCTCCATAATGCGTGAGGCAAACTCATTTAGCTCTCAGCCATGGAAGCAATAATCATTCCAGGGAAAATCAAAGAAGTACTGCCTGAGGGTATCCCAATCATCAGCTCCAATGTGCCACAACCGACATTTCTTGGGAAGGTCCACAGGCCTTATTGGAGCAATAGGACAGGGTAATGTGACAAGATTGTGATTGGAGGTGCCCAACGGAAAGGAAAGATTAACAGCGTAAACAGAAGGATTAGTTGTAAGGAAAAGGTCAAGTACAGTGCGTTGGAACTCTCTCCAAGGTGGTCAGGGATACAGGTAGGGTAGTATACAAGCTGCTGCAGGTCATTAAAGATAGAAATGATATAGGCTTGTTCACCAGGTGGATCAGTAAAAGGAAATGTGTACCAAAGGTGATGGTGAGGATTGAAATCTCCTAAATTGGATTGAAATCTCCTGGAGTGGAGATTTCAGAGCAAGGAGAAATTGATAGGATGTGTTCCATCTTAGAAGTAAGATAATCAGAGAATTTTTCATAGACATTAGAATTAGGGGATAAGTAAACAGCACAGATATATTTAGTCAGAGAATGACAGGATAGCCGAAGCCAGAGAGTAGACAGTTCAGAAGAGTCAAGTTCATGGACACGGAAACAAAATATGTCGTTGCATACGCATACGCAACAGCCTCCTTTGGCTTTGAAATGAGTATAAAGATAGTAGGAGGAAACAGAGAAGGGTTTGCTATCAGTCGTCTCAGACAGCTGAGTGTCAGTTAGGAAGAGAAAATGAGGTTTAGAGGAGGAGGGGTGGTGTTCGACAGAGAGAAAGCTAGAGGAAAGGCCGCAAATGTTGCAGAAAGGAAGAAGTGAGGCAGACAGTGGTTCCATGGTTCAGTCCTGTTTAATCTCTCGCAAGCTGAATTTAATCGTCTGGCAGTAGCTAGGGAAAAACAGAATGCCGCGGGAAAAGGAGCCAACATCTCACTTAGGTTAGATTTTTTGTCCCCAGTGACTTTTACCTTTGACCCACAAACCTTATATTCTAATTTAACCTAGGTATGGTCTGTAGCAACCAACCTACATGAAATGTAGTTCTACATCGAGGTTTTTAAAAGTTAAGAGTCCGTACACACCGACAGACAGACACTGAGATAGAGCTGACCAGTAAAATTATTACTTTCTTCTCTATCAATTTAAAAAAAAAAGTAATCGTGCTCAGTAGTTTTGCTATCTGAGGGTAAACACAGAATACAATGTGATTAAAAGTAAATAGTACCCTTAGTCCTTTAAGGAATACGGGTGGCGAAGTAATATGTACTGTATGTGATGCTGTGAAGTTGTAATCGTTGTCCATTTTCACGTTATATTTGTCATCGACTATTTTTTTTTCCACGGCAGTGTTATGCAACCCCTACCTCACCGTAATTCCTTGCCACTGACCGCCTGTTATTTTCTCCACACCCCCTCACTGGCCCACCACAACATCCCGGTACTCACCCGGACATACCCACCGTCGTACTCAGATCTTACACACTTATTATAAGAATGTGTGTGTTCTAAGCTATTTGTGGCGTCACCTTTGTTAAAATTAATCCATGCACGAGGAGTTCTTGCCGTATAGATAGCTATATAGATGTGGAGACAGGTGGCTAAATAGATTGATAGATTGATAAATAAACCGAGATAGACAGGTAGGCTAGTGGCCACCCAAACCATCTCTGCAGTCCGCCTCTCACCTTTACAGGTGTAGTACTGTGGGTTCACCCACAACCCTTGCATCTGTAGCCACACAGCCCCAGATCTCTGCCGTAAATCTTAAATGTTTGTTACGTAACATTTTAAATTTGGTTAACAAAATGCACAAGAATTTTGTACCACTTTTGTAGATGGGAAAAAGAGTAGTGATGATGGTGATGATGATGATGATGATGATGATGATGATGGTGATGATGCAGAGGAAGAATCTCTCCAGCTTGAGCAGTGAACTGATTTACTCATTCGAGAAAGAATTAGAAAGAGGATCTGGTATGGTACAGTAAACATTTTTTCTCACTCAAAAGGGATTTTACAGTCAGTAATAAATTACTGCCAGACAGTTTTCCGGACAGAAGAAACCCTCAACACCTAAGTGGCTAACCATTTCTTTATTTAACTTCAAAATGCTTGGTTTCAACCAAGGTGAATAACGTTGAAGCACGTTTTCCATCTGTGATCCTCAACACTTCCACCAAGCTTACATGACCGTCAGCCATTCCATCAAGGTTGTAAATCAGATCAAAACTCTTGGAGTTAAATTGCTCTCGCTCAGTTTGTCTGTCTGTCTGTCTGTCTTTGTCTGTCTGTCTGTCTCTGTCTCTGTCTCTGTCTCTGTCTCTGTCTCTGTCTCTGTCTCTGTCTGTCTCTCTCTCTCTCTCTCATATCCTGCTCTTCTCGCCTCACTTCCACCTCGGTGTCACCCTGGAGGAAGCCAATCAGGACTCCAGTTTCCTCTTTTCCTCAGCATATGTCTTCCTCTCAGTATCTCCTGTTTGTCACCGCCAGTCTTGCTATATTGGTTGCCATCAGTATTATCCGGAATCGCTCGAGTTAGGTTATAACTATAACCTTGATTATAAGGGTGTTGGATTAGAACAACTTGTGCACCTACCAAATACCAGGAAGCATGTGTTTGCTGGAGGATCAGACTTGTCCTTGTGCCAGAGTTTACTGGATTTGGGTATAAATATTTTCAGTATATATTTGCATGAATTCAGTAGTACATGTTTGCTTACATACTCGCGCAAGCGCAAGCGCGCACACACACACAGACACACACAGACACACACAGACACACACACACACACACACACACACACACACACACACACACACACACACACACACACACACACACACACACACGCACACGCGCGCACACACACACACACACACACACACACACACACACACACACACACACACACACACACACACACACACACACACACACACACACACACACACACACACAAATTTACCTCCTACCTTTCATCAATAAATTCTCTCCCTTCTCCCTTTGCACTGCGTTCTATTCCTGTCACGTACAATCTTCATCCTTGCACCTACCTTGCCCACCTCTTCCGTATTTTCCTCCACTTTCTCTGTTTTCCACTAAATATAATACACTTTCCTGGACACTGCCATTCCATTCACGATCCCCTCTTCCTTTGCTTTTTATGCCGGCACCTGTTGGCCCAGTGTAATCTGCTTATTATACGGGACATGACACTATCAGGTGTTAGTTATGGAATGGGAGCAAGAGACAGGAATAGGAGTTTATGAGTGGTGGGTGGAACTGAGGACTACTGAAGAAAAGAGAGAGGGAGAGAAGTACAAGGCGTTGTCAAGGACAGGATGGAGAATCAGGGGTAGTGAAAGGCTGTGAAAGGAATAGATGAGGAGTAGGTAGGATGGAGGAATATAGTAGGAATATAGTAGGCTGTCAGATTTTGCTAGATATCTATCCCCAATATGTCTGTCGTCACGGAGGTGAGGACAGTGTAGTGTAAAGTGTTGTGAGTGAGGAGGAGGGCAGTGTAAGGTGGTGTGAGTGAAGGCGAGGGTAGTATGCAGGCAGTATGAAGTGAGATGTGAGCAGTATGAGAGCATTGTTAAGTGGTGAGGGTATAACAAGTCCCAAAGCACAATTCTTGACTGAGTGGAGTGAAGGTAATGTATGGGCAGTATGAGGACAGTACCAGATCAGTATAGTATCAGTATGAGGACAGTGCAAGGGCAGTATGAGGGCAGTGTATGGGCAGTATGAGGACAGTATCAGATCAGTATTGTATCAGTGTGAGGACAGTGTAAGGACTGTATGAGGGCAGTGTATGGGGCAGTATGAGGACAGTATCAGATCAGTATAATAGCTGTACGAGAACAGTGTAAAGACAGTACGAGAGCAGTGTATGGGCAGTATGTGGACAGTGCCAGATCAGTGTAATAGCTGTATGAAGACAGTATGAGGGCAGGGTGATGTGGTGAGTTCATGAAACAAAGAACACTTGTTCCTCTTGACATTGTCACATGATGTATTGATTATATACCGCTGATTGTATTTGGTCCCTCTTAAGATGTGGAGTTTATTGAGAGAGAGAGAGAGAGAGAGAGAGAGAGAGAGAGAGAGAGAGAGAGAGAGAGAGAGAGAGAGAAGAATTTAAAAGGTTCCTGGAAGAACAAACTGGAAGTGAGCATTTGGAGACAAATGAGAGAAAACAAGCAAGTGAGAAATTAAATGTTCATGTGACTCACCAGTTTCTGTTGACGCGTGGGAACAGCATTACTACCGTGACGAAATGAACACTAAGCTTCCCTCTGCTGCTGCTGCTGCCTCACTCCTGCTACATTCTCACACTCTCTCACACTTTCACATTTGCTTCTCATTGTCGCTCACACTTGTCTATACGAGTATCGTTACAATTATCACTCCCCCCCACCTCTCTCTCTCTCTCTCTCTCTCTCTCTCTCTCTCTCTCTCTCTCTCTCTCTCACACACACACACACATACACACACAACACACACACACACACACACACACACACACACACACACACACACACACACACACACACACACACACACACTATCTATCTATCTATTGCCAGACGCCTCAATCCCGTTTGGGGTGGCCACAAACAAATCGCCTCCAAGTCGCCCTGTCCCCCGCCATTTCACTGCCCTGCTCCCAACTCACACCCCCCTCTCTCATATACCTCTCCACCCCATCCCTCCATCTCATCCTCGGCCTCCCCCTCTCTCTTCCCCCCTCCACCTCACTCACATATACTCTCTTCGTCAGTCTTTCACCCTCCATCCTCTCCACATGGCCAAACCACCTCAGTGTGTTCCTCATAACGCTTCCTATCACATCCACATCAACACCACAACGTTCCTTTACATCCTCATTCGTCAGCCTATCTCTCCATGTGACTCCACAGGCTCCTCTTAAATAACTCATTTCCACTGCTCTCACTCTTGACTTGTGCCCTTCCAACAACGTCCAAGCTTCACTTCCATACGTTAGAGTTGGTATCACAATACTGTCATGTAGTAACTTTTTCACTTCCATGCTCACTTCCCTGTTTCTTATCACTGCTTTCAAAGAACCAGCAAACTTTCTTCCCTGCTGTACCCTTTCAAGCACTTCACCCTCCAAACCTCCATCCTTACTCATCACACTACCCAAGTACTTAAATGTACTCACATTTTCCAATTCCTCACCATACAACCTCGCTGTACATTCACTGACTTCACCTCTCTCAAAGACCATCACTTTACTCTTCCCTACATTCACCTTCAGATTCCGTTTCTTACACACTCTCCCAAACTCATCCACCAAGCCTTGCAGCTCCCCTTCGTCTTCACTCAACAACACAGTATCATCTGCAAACAACAGTACAGGGAGTTTCCAAACACTATCCTCTCTCACCAGGGCCACTCCAATATCCACTACCCTACCTTGTACCTCTTTTATTACCCCATCCATGTACAGATTGAACAAGCATGGAGACATGACACATCCCTGTTTCAACCCAACTTTCAAAGAGAAAAATTCACTGAGTTCACCATCCACACACACTGCAGCCTTCGCACCATCGTACATACTCTTCACAGCATTCAACAACTTCCCATCTACTCCATATATTCTTAACACTTTCCACAATCCTTGTCTATCCACCCTGTCATATGCTTTCTCCAAATCCATGAAAGCCGCATACAACTTCTTTCCCTTCTCTAGAAACTTTTCCACTAAAGATCTAAGAATGAATATCTGATCTACACAACCTCTTCCCTTCCTAAAGCCTCCCTGTTCTTCTCCAACTAATTTCTCTGTTCTTTCTCTAACTCTGTCAATAAGTATCCTACCATACACTTTTCCTATTATACTAAGAAGACAAATGCCCCTATGATTACCACACACTTCTTTTTCCCCTTTTCCTTTGTACAGGGGAATAATTATACCTGACTTCCAATCCTCCGGGACTCTACCTTCCCCGCAGGCTAATCTGCACATCTTCCACATCCATTCTACTACTATCTCTCCCCCATGCTTCAGCATTTCACCACACACTCCATCAATTCCTGGGGCTTTCCCAGATTTAACTTTCTTCATTGCTTCCACAACTTCTATCCTACTGATTTCTTCCTGTCTTCTCACTTCCCTCCTTCTCCCAGCCATTCCCCAGCCACTTATACTCGCATTACTTCCATCCTCTACATTCAACAATTCCTTAAAGTGTTCTCTCCATCTGCTCACTTTTTCTCCCTTCTCCACTAGTACTCTACCATTTTTATCTTTCACTCCCCTGCTAACTTAACTTCCACTCTGTCTTACTCTTTTCACCTCTTTCCAGAACATTTTCTTACAGTCCCTCCACTTTACACTCAAATTCCTTCCAAATTCCTCATCCACTCTCTTCTTACTCTCTCTTACTAATCTTTTCACTTCTCTCTTTCTTTCTACATATAACTCTCTCTTCCGCCTCTCAACTTCTTCCACGCCCCTATTTCTCATCCATTCATTGTATGCTTTCTTCTTTTGTGCCACAGCCTGTTTCACCTCTTCAGTCCACCACGCTGTTCCTTGCACCCCCCTCCGTCTTCTCTTCCTTCCACACACCACATCACATGCTGCACATATTTCTTCTGTAAATATGCTACACACACCTTCCACGTTTCCCATCTGCTCCTATTCATATTTGCCCAATCGTTCCTCCACTTCTCTCTTATACTCTGCCTTTTTCTCATCCTCATTGTAACCTTTCCACTCTCCTTGCAACTACTCCTTCCTCTCGTCTTTCCCTTCTTCTATTTCTCCATTCTAATTGGACCTTGATTCTGGCCACCACCAAGTAGTGGTCAGAAAGTCCACTCCCCCAACCTCTATAAACTCTTGCATCCATTACACATCTTCGCATCCTTTCATCCACACACACATAATCAATCATTGCCTTCCTTTCATTCAGTTCACCACCCACCCTTCTCATCACTCGCCATGTATACCTGTGGATCATTTTATGCCTGAAGAGGGTATTGGCTACCACCAACCCCCTCCCAGCACAAATGTCCACTAACGCACTCCCATTCTCATCTATCTCGGCAGGCACACCCCACTCACCAACTATTCCATCCACCTTCGCATTCCCAACTTTACCATTCATATCACCAATCAAAAACACTCATTCCTTCCAAACTTTTCCATGCACAGTTCTACATTTGTCCAGAACTCTTCTCTCACTCTTCTAGCACGATCTTGCGTTGGCGCATACACACACACAATCGCCCACATTTGTATTCCAACTTTCAACTTTACCCACACAATCCTTGACCCAACTGATCCATACTGTCTTATGCTCTTCTTCCATCTTTTACTCACAACTATACATACTCCTTCCTTCGCCCTCTCATTCTCACCTACTCCTGCACATATACCCCATCCATACTCCCATTCTCTCACACTTTCTCCTCTCCATTTTGTTTCAGTTATTCCACATACATCCACTTTCGCACCCTCAAGCACCTGGACAATCTCTCTCTCTTTCACCTCATTATTCGCTCCTCTTACATTCCAAGTACCCATTACCAAGTCCTTTGTCCGGTCCTGAGTCGTCATCGTTTGGTCAGTCCTTGTCCGAGGCTTATTGTTTGGTTTTTTAGTTAGTTGTTTTCCGGGGAGGGGCACTAACCCTCCGCCAACCTTTTTAGTCGCCTTTTACGACAAGCAGGGATACTGGGGGAGTATTCTTGAGAAACCCCCCTACCCCCAGGGGGGTATTTATTGCTCTTATTAAACTTGGAACATATGTACTTACAAAGGAGGGTCATTTCATAAAGTCCTCGTATTCAAGTTCGTATATTTAGCTTTTCCTTTTCTCTTGCCTGATATACAACTCTTCATATATGCCTCGTGTCATCCCCCTGCAGTGTGAAGACGCAGTTTTTATTTAGTTCTTGTAGCCACCAGACGACTTTATTCTGTTTATGGGGAAGAGAGAGACAAGAACAAGCTCCATTATTCTATTTAGTTCCTCAGCATCAGACAGCAGTACGTTCCTCCGTCTTAGAGAGCGTAGCAAAGTTTAATTGCATTTCCTTAGCAAAGTGTTTGTTGGATTAAAGCAACATCCGTGCAGGGAGACGAGAGAGAGAGAGAGAGAGAGAGAGAGAGAGAGAGAGAGAGAGAGAGAGAGAGAGCATTAAAAACCCGGCAGTCAAAGCATTTAATACGAGGACGTCTTTTCATTTTATATTTGCTACAGTCAAACGATTTTATTTGGCTTAGAGAAGACCTGTTGCAATAAAGGAGATAATAAAAATTATTTCCATCACCATAACAGGCTTTCTATTCTGTGTTTAGTCAGACACCTTTAATACCAGAGGAAGTGGCAGCAAACAAATCGCCTCCATGTCACCCTGTCTTTCAGCGTCAACTGCCGGTCACCCTATTCACACCACACTGATAGGGTACATATTTGTCTACCCTGTCCAGAAGCTTGATAAAATCCCCTGGCAGTAGCAATAAGAAAATGAAATAGACATTTTAGGATTTTCGTCTCGTCAGCTCCCCTCCTTTCACTTACCCTCTAGTCTCTATCACATATCTTTCTCTGCCTACAGTGTTTCAATAGCACGATTTGTATTTATTGTTTTGTATCCCTTTTCCGTTACCCAGGGCACACAACATCCTTATAGCTACCCATCCCGTTTCTTTACAGCTCGCTAATGCAGGAGTTAATCACTAAGTCCTTCGTGTACACAATTATACTCATTTTCACACTAACTTGGTCCAATATTGCCATCTCCATAGTGAATGCTAAGTTTTCAAAAGGCATTAGCACTGAATGTGATGGTTGTCATGAACAAATGCTTTGCACAGCTGTAGTATTGTCATTTTCTGCAACTGAAGTATGTGAAATAAGCCACAAAAATGAAAATCTGGGAGAAGTTAGAGTAAAAAGACTATAGCTTACTCAGCAAGTCTTTACACACTTATTTCTCTCACTGATTTTAACTTCCTTTATATATATATATATATATATATATATATATATATATATATATATATATATATATATATATATATATATATATATATATATATATATATATACGCGGTGTTCAGCATATTAAACAGATTTTCATTATGGCTACCCTTTGTCCAACTCGTAGGGAGAAACAACCTTTCAAGCCTTGAAGTATGTTTGTTTTCCTCTGCATGAAAAAGAAAACAAATATTTTATCGACTTGTTTACTCGCCAGAGGACTCCTTTGTCATTGCTCTTGTTTTCATCGCCATCAAAGTGTGTCAATAAAGAAAACTTCGCGTCCACTTTTCTCGCTATTAAAAGCCGAGCAGTTTTGTGCCCAGCTTGCTTCACTCATTAGCTGCTGCTTTTTACCAAATTAGGGCATACTTTTCTTACGTATGTTGTTAATTGTGCTTTTATAAGACTTCCAGTACACTGACATCTTTATATGTTCATCGCCAAACTACTTTAATTGTGTAAGGTTGGGTTATACGTTTTATGATTATTCTAATTGTATTAGAACTTTTGTTGTTGTTGTTGTTGTCGCCATGAACGTGGTTCAGACACTTGAGTCGATAGTGCCTTCTCTATACATTCCTCTTACCCCCAAACTTCCGGTACATAATATATTAAGGTCAGATTAAGTCGCACATATGCCTTCTCCTTTAACAGAATTTGAAGCAACTTTTGTATGCGATTTCTGCTGTGTTTGCCCGTTCAGGTCTTCAGTTCGATAACCTTTTTTTTTTTTTCTTTTCATTTCAGTCCTACTTCCAAACTACTTTAATCAGGTCAGCCTAATTCATGCATGTTCGTGTTCCTCTTTACCGAATTAGAATAAACGTTTATTTGTGCTTTCTCACAGTGACGTAATTTGTTATTTCTTCTCATATCATGACGATATTCTTAAGGTTACGAGGGACTTTTTTGAAGGGAGGGTTTAGATCTGGCGTCCATTAATTAGTTTCTTCACGACTAGGGGAGTTTGTAAGCTGAATAAAATCGTTTGGTGGCAACAAAAATTTCCTGCAGCAATTATTCTCGTCTGGTAGTCAGTGCCTTCTGTGAAGTACTTTTTTTTTTTTTCTTTTTCTTTTCCTCTTTCCTTTTTTACTCGTACAGTACGATGGTGTTGTGTAGGGGTAATTGTTGCTACATCCAGACGATTTTATTCAGCTTAACGGAGACATTTTGTCTACCATGGGACTTTTATTTAGTAAAGGGAAGACTTCTTGTACTGAAGGATTGAAACACTGATTGTTAAGGTGTTTTGTACCATGGTTAATGAACACAGTTGCTCCTGATGTTTGGATTAGGGTAACCCTCTGGTAGTGAACGGATATAAATCAACGAAGCTTTTTTTATGTCATGTTCTTGCTATTGACGCAAGTTTTCGTTAACCATCCTAGTTCGATGGCGCCTGTTTGTCGTACTCGTGGTACCGCCAGACAGGTTTACTCACCTAAAGTGGGATTTTCGATACAGGATGAACGGTGCGGAAGCGTTCCTGCTTTGTACGTGTCCCTGCCTGATAATGTTACCGTGAATATGCATGGGCCGAGCCGTGTGGTGTACTGTTTCAGTATAATGGCGACTCACTGAGGTATATTATAACTGGTTTTATACAGCCGGGTGTGTGTTGCCCTATTACTCACACAGTGTTACATCTGGGTCATTAAAGATATATAAGGTTCAGATTAGTTTGTATGATTTGGAAGTGTTGCTTCTAGGTTATGAGAACGTTTCCTAGCACAGCTTTCTTTCTGATCGTCTGTATGGGTTTCTCCAGGGACGCTCCACTGGCGATCTTCTCACCTTCCTCTCAGACTCCTGGTCAACCTCCATTCGGGACTTTTACGAAAGCTTTACCATTGCACTTGACATTTCGATGGTTTTCGATCGAGTCTGGCATAAATCTTTTAATTTCCAAACTGCCTTCTTATGGTTTCTGTTTTCTGTTTGTGCCTTCATCTCTAGCTTCGTTTCCGTGTTGGGTACAACTCTCATATGTGGGGAGATGCCTCACATACAGTTCTCAACAATGTGGAATCAAAGACTTTTCGTCTCATTAACTCTCCTCCTCATTCTGGCTTCCATCAACATTCTGTCTCTTTGCCGCACTGTTGCATCTTTATCTCTTTTCTATTGCAAATTGAATGGTCAGTGCTCCTCTGAACTGTCTGCTTGCATCAGGCACATGGCACCCGTCTAGCAGCAAATTCACATCCCTTGTCTGTTCAGCTTTCTAATGCAAGAGTTATGCGTTACTTCCAGTCCTTCATGTATGCAACAGGTCAACTCTGGAAATGACTTCCTCTCTCTGTATTGCCTACTTCCTATGACCACTAGCCTTGTTATCCCAGTGTGTCCAGTCATCTCGAAATGAACGGATCTTGAATTTGGCTCTCTGTTATCTCGTTTTTATTATTATTATTATTTTTTTTTTTTTGAAAGAACGATTTTGCTGGTTTCTGGCCTTCGGTTCCTTCTTCCTTGCATATATATATATATATATATATATATATATATATATATATATATATATATATTGTGCAGAGTCAGTGGTTTGGCAAACTCTTGTTACTCCCTGTCGGGTCGTAGTTTTGGAGATATACAAATAGAAATCCATGTGTGATCTGCCCTGGTGCATCTCTGCTACTTGCTGCTTGTTGGTTCGGGTTCATGAAGGCTGATTTTTATTTTTTTTTCATTGCTTGCAGTCTGGTTTAGTGCTTCTGTCACTGCATATTTCTGGGTCATGGACTCTGAGTGAAGTATAGAAGGCGGTGTGTGATCTGCTACAGTGCCGCCACAGACAGAAAGTTGGTGCTGGATCACGGAGGTTGAAAAATTTTAAGGAGAAAGTGTTTGTGTGGCACAATAGGCAACAGCGTTTTGTGAAACTGTACATGAGCGATATTTGGCCTGATTTTTGGCAGATTACTCCAAAAAGGGTTCTCGCAAAATCATAAATTTCAATTTTCTTTCCTTCTCTGTCCTTCCCTGTAGCGAGGAGGTTGTGGATCCCCGTCCCCGCAGTCTTGGAGATGCCCTTGACAACTGATGATTAAATTCAGATAATTAGATTTCAGTTACAATATACTGAAGTAACCATCCAGAGATAATTCTGGTTTTCCGTATTTTTAACGCCGGATGAGATATTATTAATCTGAGTGTGAGTACAGTGTAGAAGCCTGAGTGTTAATAGTGTCACGCTTAACCCTCTCTTAATCGGCACAACTGTAGGATATTTCAGCTGACGCCAAATTGTTTTTTCAGCTGAAAGTGAGTCATAGGAGCCTTTGTTGAATTAGCAAAGAAGGAAAGAATATGGGAACAGGAACGGGAGATGAAGTTAAGCTTCAAATTATAATACTGGAATGAATCGGGGTGGAAGAGGAGAATACGAGGTAGCGTGAAAGATTAATAATATAGTCATTTCAGTTACCCTATGAATCAGGTACGACAGGGATTGCGGAAATTTATCCTTTATGACCCTCGTTTTAATCCTTACGATGGTATGAAACTTTTTTTTTTCACTTATGTTTTGTGCCTCCATGTGAATTTAGTCGCCCCAGAACTTAAAATGTTTCCAGTCATTACACTACGAAAGGCCTTCCCCAAACTGTTTGTCATATGTGAGAAACAAGAATTTTTAAAGATGCAATGAAGGAATTAAAAGGTTGCCCTCATTTACTCGTAGAATTTTCTAGACCATAACGTTACTACTTGGCGCCAGTAAAGACAAATAACAAATAAAGAAATAAATACATGGAATAAAATACAGCCCTCAAATTATTGAGTAATTAACCCTTTCACTACGATGGCGTTTTATTATTCCAACTGCCAGACCAATTTATTAAATTTATGAGAGAATTTTCTGCTGGAAGGGTTAGGTAAAGCCGTCATTATGTTGTTCAGTACTAGGGCACTTTTCTAATCTAAATAAATTAATACGAGTGGAGGTTAAGGGACTGATGTAATGAATGTATTGTGCTTCAGTGCTTTGGTTGGAGTAGCAACAAGATGGGAGAGTATATGAGGGAGGGTGGTGTGTTATGGGAAAACTCCTTACTGAGTTTGGATTAAGGAATACCTGGAGGTATCTTTGTTGAAACCAACTCTAAAAGAAGTGATTGTAGGCAACAAGTGGATAGAACGAGTGGAAAAATAACTTAATCGTATAACAGGCACTGACATACAAGGGTTATAAGATTTCATTCGTACACGAGCGATAATGAAGATAAAATATTTGGGCACGCTCTAAGCTTTGTCGCTATCCATCCTTCTCTACCCTCTGAATGGTAGGTATTGAATGAAATAAAAAGGTGAAGGGGGGGGGGGATAATTTCACGAGAAATAGTTAGGATAAAAATGTTGAAGCCTTTCAATCTGAGGACGCCTTTTTTATCATCTTGCAACCATCACACAAGTTTATCCATCATAGGGAAAGTGTTAAGAATGGAGCATAAATGCTGGCCGGAGGGAGATGTGGATAAGGGAAGGAGGGGGAGGTGAAAGGGGGAGGGAGAACGGGAGAGGAGGATGGGAAGGGGAGGTGAAAGAGACTGGAAACGGGATAGGAGAATGGGAAAAGGAAGTGAAAAGGAGAGGGGAACGAGAGAGGAGGATAGGAAGGGGAAGTGAAAGGGATAGAGACACGGGAGAGGAGGATGGGAAGGGGAGGTGAAAGGGAGAAGGAAACGGGAAAGGAGAATGGGAAGGGGATGTGAAAGGGAGAGGGGGAACGAAAGAGGAGGATAAGAAGAGGAGGTGAAAGGGAGAGGGAAACGGGAGAGGACCATGGGAAGAGGAGGTGAAAGGGGGAATAGGGCCTGACGAGGAGGATGGGAGAGGAGAGAGAGAGAGAGAGAGAGAGAAGAAAAAATTTGGCTGGGGCATTCTATAGCCCTTTAGCGCTGAAGAAGAATATGTGAATCCAATCAATACCGCAGAGGAGGGGAAAATTGGAAGGGGAAATGGCGAAGGGGAGAGAGGCGGAAGTATGGAAAGGAGAGAGACAAAGAAAAACAAAGAAACCAACGGAAGAAAATGGAAGAGGGAGAGTGTGAAAGAGGGCTTGGGAAAAATTATGTGACAAATAAGAAAGTAAGTCAGAAAGCGATAGAGGAAAATGTGAAGGGAGGAAAGACGAGAGAGAATGGAGGCAATGAAGATACAGAAACCAGCATGGAAGGGAAGGGAAAGAGTGTATGAGGGTGAGGAAGGAAGAACAGCTGAGACTAAAAGCGAAGAAGAAAAACGAGAAAAGAGAAAGAAGACAAAAAAGAAATAAACTGACCAGCAAAGAAAAAAATGGAGACTAGGAAGTATATGAAGAGGAAGAAAAGCAAAAAATTCAAGCGAATGAAAAACAGAGCAGTGCAGAGAGGAAAGAGACGAGAGCGGAGACGCAGCAAATAAAGGAAGAAAATGGAGAAGGGACAGAGAAAAAACATTTACTGAGACTAGAGGCAAGGAAATTAAAAGAACGAAAGAGGAAGGCAGAACGGCAGAGTAAAAGATGGAACAAGAAGACCAACAGTTAATAAAAGCGAAATGGATGAGGACGTGGCGGTGAAGCAAGGATAGAGCTGAGATAAAAAAAAAAAGGGGGGGGGGAGAACAGGAAACGAGAGAGAACACAGGAAAGAGTAGGTGCAGGTAAGGAAGAAATGGAGATACCAAAAAGTGAGAATATGAAGAGGGATGAGGGTGTTTGATATATGAAAGAGCCAAGACTAAAATCAATGAAGTTAAAACTGTCGGTGAGAGAGATGACGGAGTAAGAGGAAAGGAGACAGAGAAAGGAGACGGTAGAAACGGAGAGATTAAAATGAAAGAAATGGACGGAGGAGATTGTACGAGATTGTGTAAGTAAAAGAGCTGAGACTAAAAGCATAGTAGTAAGAGGAACAAAAGTGGGAGATGAGGGAAGAAGATGGAAGGAGAGAGAGAGAGAGAGAGAGAGAGAGAGAGAGAGAGGGGAAGTAAAGAAGAAACAGTTGAGATCAGTATTAAGAGAGAGAGAGAGAGAGAGAGAGAGAGAGAGAGAGAGGGGGGGAGAAAGAGCGTGAGGGTGTGAAAACAAATTATTAGGAAAAGATAAGTGAAAGAACAAGGAAATAAACGAAAATGGGGAGTAAAATGAAAAGTGTAAATGGTTGTACAGAATAAAGAGGCCGAATTTCTCACTATACGGAATTATGCACAGAGGTGCATATGGCGGGTTGCACTTTTTTTAAATGTATTCATTTTATTATTTCAAACTCAGTAGTAGACGGAATGAAGGCTTCTGTAGAGGATATGAAACCTGTAGAGGATTTATGAAACACATTTCATGAGAATCGTTTCTCATATAAAGTGGAGCCAAGAAAATGAAGGTTTGATTCATGCTGGAGTGAATGTACGACCCATTTTACTTAGCACTGTAGAGATAGCTTCTGTGTGTGTGTGTGTGTGTGTGTTTTATTTCATATTTCTGGATTCTTTTCACCTTCAGTCTTAATGGTAGACATGGTTAGGATGATCATGATAATACTGATGACTGAAGATGTACCGTAAACGTCGGTGTTCACAGACGGCTCATTGCTACAGAGGTGGTGCTGTGTTATTATGACGTTAATAGCCAAGGATGACGCAGCTCGAGCAGTGTTTACAAGAAGAAACAGATGTGTTTACTCCACCACCACCAGACACTCACACCACATCACCACAACCACATCATATGCCACACGCAGTGACCTGAAACTTACAGTATGTGCTTGTAATACCACTTATACAACACCCACAACATTATACCAGGACCCACACCACTACACCGGACACTCAATCTTCACATCCACACTTATAAACCACCTCCTTTAATTTGGAATTACTGCCGCTTGAACACCACTAATATTGCACTAATACCATCACACCATCACCGGAGCCACCGCAACAGCACCCATACCACCAGGACCCAACACCAGATACTCACATGAAACGACGGCACTGATAACCACCTGCACTGACTTAGAGTTTATGTTGTCTTAACACCACTAATA
This sequence comes from Coenobita brevimanus, assembly GCF_032717465.1. Classification (NCBI taxonomy): domain Eukaryota; kingdom Metazoa; phylum Arthropoda; class Malacostraca; order Decapoda; family Coenobitidae; genus Coenobita; species Coenobita brevimanus. Next base: position 9,611,712 of record NC_137024.1, on the reverse strand, counting down.
CCGTATGCACACCACTACACCACCTGTCACTCCACATCACCGCTCACTCCTACCCCTGGCTTAGATGGATCTGTAGAATAATTTTTTAACGGTTTATATTGGACATTATTCAATAACCCAATGACTCATTTGTATTTTTGTTTGGTTAATGTAGGTGTGGTGTACCGGAAATACATCTGTATTATTGTTAATAATGCACTGTGTGTACAGCCATGAACAAAAGCTAGCCGACATTTCTTCGCCATCATTGTGTCATTCCATCCATATTTCTCATTCTTCTTTTTTTGTTTTGTTTTGACATACGACAGGAGTGGTCCCTCCATCTCACACCCTTTTGTTGTGTGCTTCACAGTGCTGACACATTAGTAGTTTATTTAACACCTTCCATTGCCAAGGCTGGCAGAAAAATGTCGGCAAACTTTCCATCATCTTTGTAAATAAGAACTAACATTTAAATATTTGCCATGATTAGTAAAGCTAACATAAATATTGTATATGACAGGCATTAAAAAAATAATATAGCTATCTAGAGAGCTTTTCATGTTTTCGACGGTACGTGTTCGCTCACGCTGATGCTTTCCTTACATAAAGAAAGACTGCAATATTGTAATCGTGCATTCTAACCCATGCCTCGGGTCCGCTAATACGAAACTTTAAACTTGACTGTAGACAGTTTCAGTGAGTTAAATGTAATGACCAGTCGTAAGCTGGACTGATTTAAAATTATCGTTATTTTCATATCAAAACGGTGATCGTAATTTTTTTTTTTTTTTCAGTCTTGGTTACTTATGTCTCTAGCATACAAAAATTGTCTGACCTCAGCCGAAATGAAATGCAAAGTAGGTAACTAACAGTGAAAGGTTTAATACAGCCATTTGTCGCTCTTTTCAAGACACTGTAATATGCATGACAGCCAAGCCTGGGCAGGTGTAAAAATCATTTATCATCCTCATCATCATCCTGACCTCCTTTCCCAATATAAAAAATGAAATCACAGGAACATTCACCCAGGACCATAATATAAGGTTAGTGCCCCTCCCCGGAAAAGAACTAACTAAAAAGACAAACAATAAGCCTCGGACAAGGACTGATCAAAAGATGACGACCAAGGACCGGACAAAGGACATGGTAATTGGAACGTGGAATGTAAGAGGAGCGAATGATGAGGTGAAAGAGAGAGAGATTGTCCAGGTGCTTGAGGGTGCTAAAGTTGATGTATGCGGAATAACTGAAACCAAATGGAGAGGTGAGAGTGTGAGAGAATGGGAGTATGGATTGGGTATATGTGCAGGAGTAGGTGAGAATGAGAGGGCGAAAGAAGGAGTATGTATAGTTGTGAGTAAAAGATGGAAGAAGAGCATGAAAGAGTATGGATCAGTTGGGTCAAGGATTGTGGGTAAGATTGAAAGTTGGAATACAAATGTGGGCGATTGTGTGTGTGTATGCGCCAGCGCAAGATCTTGCAAGCAGAGTGAGAGAAGAGTTCTGGACAAATGTGGAAGTGTGCATGGAAAAGTTTGGAAGGAATGAGAGAGTGTTTTTGATCGGTGATATGAATGGTAAAGTAGGGAATGTGAAGGTGGATGGAATAGTTGGTGAGTGGGGTGTGCCTGCTGAGATAGATGAGAATGGCAGTGCGTTAGTGGACATTTGTGCTGGGAGGGGTTGGTGATAGCCAATACCCTCTTCAGGACAAAATGATCCACAGGTATGCATGGCGAGTGATGAGAAGGGTGGGTGGTGAACTGAATGAAAGGAAGGCAATGATTGATTATGTGTGTGTGGATGAAAGAATGCAAAAACGTGTAATGGATGCAAGAGCTTATAGAGGTTAGGGGAGTGGACTTTCTGACCACTACTTGGTGGTGGCCAGAATCAAGGTCCATTTAGGATGGAGAAATTGAAGAAGGGAAGGACGGGAAGAAGGAGTATTTGTAAGGAGAGTGGAAAGGTTACAAGAGGATGAGAAAAAAAGCAGAGTATAAGAGAGAGAAGTGGAGGAACGATTGGGCAATTATGAATTGGAGCAGATGGGAGACGTGGAAGGTGTGTGCAGGATATTTACAGAAGAAATTTGTGCAGCATGTGATGTGGTGTGTGGAATGAAGAGAAGACGGAGGGGTGTGCAAGGAACACCGTGGTGGAATGAAGAGGTGAGACAGGCTGTGGCACAAAAGAAGAAAGCATACAATGAATGGATGAGAAATAGGGGCGTGGAAGAAGTTGAGAGGTGGAAGAGAGAGTTATATGTAGAAAGAAAGAGAGAGGTGAAAAGATTAGTAAGAGAGCGTAAGAAGAGAGCAGATGAGGAATTTGGAAGGAACTTGACTGTAAAGTGGAGGGACTGAAAGAAAATGTTCTGGAAAGAGGTGAAAAGAGTAAGACAGGGTGGAAGTGAATTTAGCAGGGGAGTGAAAGATAAAAATGGTAGTTTACTAGTGGAGAAGGGAGAAAAAGGATCAGATGGAGAGAACACTTTAAGGAATTGTTGAACATAGAGGATGGAAGTAATGCGAGTATAAGTGGCTGGGGAATGGCTGGGAGAAGGAGGGAGGTCAGAAGACAGGAAGAAATCAGTAGGATAGAAGTTGTGGAAGCAATGAAGAAAGTTAAATTGGGGAAAGCCCCAGGAATTGATGGAGTGTGAGGTGAAATGCTGAAGTATGGGGGAGAGATAGTAGTAGAATGGATGTGAAAAATGTGCCTCCGGAATCCTGGCTTCACTTCAAACATTTGTCTCTTTATAGTCAGGAACCTTAATCCGGGAAAGGGTGGCCACGGACAAACCGCCTCCATGCTACCTTGTCCACTGATAATATGCTACCCTCCCTCCAGCACACAAGACCTTCACTCGAGGAAGTTTCCTCAAAGATATCCGCACATTTTTGACATTTTTCTTTATATATACTTTCCAGGTTTCTTGCCAGGTAGATATGTCTAATAACAAAATTTAATATTTTCCTAAATAATAGACGGCCTCATTTATGTCACCCATTCTGATTGCATTAAGCCTCCTTTAGTCCACCTTTCACTGTTCCTAGTATCTGCCTCTACTACTCCCGTCCTTACTTCCCTTCCATTTCCTCTCCATTTTCTCTGCTCATCCTCTCTCTCCTTTTTATGTTTTACCCTCATTTTTAGACTGGTTCAAAGTGAGGTATATGGATGAAAATCGGAAAGATTGTGTGTGTGTGTGTGTGTGTGTGTGTGTGTGTGTGTGTGTGTGTGTGTGTTCAGGGCTATCGCTTTGGGTAGGGGTTGGTGCCTTTGATCTTTTTTTACTTTCTTTTTGCTTTTTAAACCAAAAATTTCAAAAACCTCTGACCACAGGATTTAGTGATGGACATAGAGGAGAGGAACCGCAGGGGATTCCACCTCAGTAGCCAGGAGTACTATTTCAGGCCTTGTGTGTGTGTGTGTGTGTGTGTGTGTGTGTGTGTGTGTGCTTACCTAATTGTATCTTTACAGGAATGAGTCAAGCTCGTACTGTCCCGTGTCTTAAACCATATTTATCGTACATATCCTTAAATTTGTGAATTGTTTTGGCACACACTATTTCATTCGGTAGTGCATTCCACTGATCAATTGCTCTGTTTGGGAAACTGAATTTCCTTACGTCACCTCTCTTCTTATGCAGTTTTTTGCAGTGTCCTCTTGCTTATGCTTCCCCATAGGTTAAGTAATCATTTGTCTGTTTTCTCCTTCCCTGATATGCGTTTATATAACATTATCATGTCACCTTTTTTCCTTCTCTCCTGTAGTGTTGGTAGATTCAGTTTATTTAGTCTTTCTTTGTAGCTTAGATCCCTTAAGCTTGGTACCCATCTTGTAGCGGCCCTTTGAACTTTTTCAATCTTGTCTATGTGTTTTTTGAGATGTGGACTCGAGACTACTGATGAATACTCCAGGGTTGGTCTGATGAATGATGTTATTATCTTTCTTAGCATGTCTTCATTTATGTATATGAACGCTATTCTCATATTGGCAAGCAGCGTATACATGTTCCGTACCTTCTCACTTATGTGGTCAGCCGGAGATAGTCTGTTATTGATAATCACACCTAGGTCCTTCTCTCTTTCTGATGTGTGTAGGGTTTTATTTCCTTATGTATAATCCCAATCATGTCTTTTTCCACTTTTACCAAACTTGATTACATGACACTTGTCCACATTGAATTCCATTTGCCATGTATTACTCCATTCATGAAGTTTATTTAATTCTTCTTGTAGCTCTTTACAAGAGTCTGTGTTAGTAATTCTCCTTTGTATTTTTGCATCATCTGCAAACATATTCAGATAACTTTCATTTCCAGTGTTACTGTCTATATCATGTATATACACTAAAAACATGATTGGTGCCAGCACTGAGCCCTGTGATACTCCACTAGTCACTTCTTTCCATGATGAGTAATTTCCCCTTAGTACTGTTCTCATTTCTCTTTTCATGAGAAAATCTTGCATCCAACAATACAGATTGCCTCGAATTCCTCCTTGATGGTACAGTTTCCATAAAAGTCTTTGGTGTGGTACTGTGTCAAATGCTTTCATGAAATCTAAATAGATACTGTCCACCCATCCTTCTCTTTCCTGTAATGTGCCTGTTACTCTGTCATAGTAGCTCAACAGATTAGTAACACATGATTTTCCTTTTCTGAAACCAAACTGTCTTTCTGTTATCATGCTGTGTTCTTCTAGGCGATTTACCCAAGCTTTTCTTATAGGCTTTTCTAATACCTTGCTTACAACACTGGTTAGTGATACTGGTCGGTAGTTGAGTGGATTTTGTTTATTCCCTTTCTTGAATACAGGCCGGTTCCCACGAGCAAAATCGCGGCAGTTTTTTGCCGGAATTTGCTTCCGGTAGAAATTCCGGCAACTTTTTCGCCGGTATGGAGAGACTGACATGTCGGTCTTTTTTTTTGTCGGAATCGGGAGAAAGTTGCCGGGCCGATTAAAATGGAAGCACCGAACAAGGCAAAGCTCTGGGAACGAAGACGAATTCGACATCGTTGTGTGATTACAGTACCACCATTTCGACTTCATCACGCGTGGCCAACACAAGTTTATCAATCATGCCTGCCGTTCTCCAGCAATCACAGTATCCCCCATCTGCGTATTTTGTTTTTCAGTGAAGGGTGTCACAAGCCCCAGCAAGTGGTGGTACTGGGTCTTGTTAAGACCGATCCACTCATTTAAAGTTTGGGGATCCTCCAAGCTGAGCTCCCTCACCAGCCTGTAATACACACTCTCTTCTTTTCTCCTAGACAGCCACGGACGAGTCCAGATGCGTGACGGCTCATCTTGAAGTAGAGAAAGTGCAAGTGCAAGGGCTGCACACCTGGTACGAGTACGGCGGTCCATCTTTGTTTGTAAACACTGTTGCCGCGTTCCTGCCACTCAGTCCCCGTACGTGTGAACACCTTTCCGGTAGAATTGCCGAAAATCGGCATTTTTTTCCCGCAAATCGGCGAAAAAAAAGGCCGCGATTTAGCTTGTGTGAACCGGCCTTAAGGGGACAATCTTTGCTTTCTTTCAAATATCAGGTAGTTTACCTTGACTCAAGGATTTCTTGAAAATTAAAAATAATGGTTTACTTAACTCCTTTGCACATTCTCGTAGCACCCAACATGAAATTTCATCAGGACCATTTGCTTTTCCTTTGTCTAATTCATTTAGCTCCTCCTGTATTTCTTTTTCTGATGTTTGTATATCTGGTACTATTTGTGGGCATGCATGTTCCACATAATCCCCCTCAAAATTATTTTCCTCTGTAAAAACTGATTGGAAATTCTTGTTTAGTGCTTCAAAAACATCCTTCTCTTGTGTATAGGTGATTCCATCGTCCGTAATGGATTGTATTTTATCTTTTACTTTGGTTTTGCTTCTGATATAGCTGTAAAATAGCTTTGGTTGATCACTACTTTTATTTATGATATCCTCCTCAAGCTGTTTTGGGGCTTCTCTCCTTATTCTTGTATAATCGTTTCTTGCCTGTTTGTAATTATTATATGCCCTTTCACTATTGTGTCTTCTGTATCTATTCCACAACAAATCTTTTTTTTTCTTTTGATTTTTTACATTCTGTATTGAACCATTACTTTATTTTCTTTTCTGCTTCTTTGTGCTGTGGGATGTACTTCTGGACTCCTATTTCATAAAGTTCACAGAATTTTTCATATTTAACATTTAAATCTTGTCCTCTAAGCTCCTTTTCCCAAGCAATTTCTAAGAAGTACTTCTTTGTGTCATGATACTTTCCCTTTTTATAGTGTGTGTGTGTGTGTGTGTGTGTGTGTGTGTGTGTGTGTGTGTGTGTGTGTGTACTGTTGAGTAACTCATTACCTCCTATAATTGTCCTGTGCTGGTAAGGGGTTGGCAACAGCCAACATCTTCTTTCGGCATAAGATGATCCACAGGTGTACATGGAGAGTTATGAGGAGGGTGGATGGTGAACTTGTTGAATGAAAGGCAATGATTGATTACGTGTGTGTGTGGATGAGCGAATGAGAAGACAAGTGTTGGATGCAAGAGTGTGGAGAGGGTGGGGGAATGGAGTCTCGGACCATCACTTAGTGATGGCCAAGGTAAGGCTGCAAAGAAAATGGGTGAAGTGGCGAAGGGGAAGACAGGAGGAAATAGCTCCTGCGAGAAGAGTTGAGGAGTTGCAAAATAGTGAGAAAATGGCAGAGTATAAGAGCATAGTGGGGAAAAAATTGGGAAGGTATGAGTTAGAGCAGATGGAAGGGGTGGAAGATGTATGTAAGATATTCACGAAAGAGATTGGCGCTGCGTGTGAGGTGGTCTGTGGAGTGTGGAGGAGATGCAGGGGTGTGCAAGGGACAGCATGGTGGAATGATGAGGTGAAACGAGCTGTAGAACAAAAGAAGAAAGCATATAGTGAATGGCTAGCGAGTAGAAGTAGGGGAGAAGATGAGAGAGAGAAGAGAGAGGTATATGTGAGCAGGAGAAGGGAGGTGAAGAGATTGGTGAAGGAGAGTAAGAAGAAAGTGGATGAAGAGTTTGGGAGGAATCTGAGTGTAAAATGGAGGGAGAATAAGAAATTGTTTTGGAAGGAGGTAAAGAAAGTAAGACTGTGTGAAAGGGGAAATGCTAGTGGAGTGAAAGATGGGAATAATTGATTATTGGTGGAGAAGGGGGAGAAATTGAGGAGATGGAAGGAGCACTTTGAGGATTTGTTGAATGTAGAAAGTGAGAGCAATGCGAGTATAAGTGGTTTGGGAATGGCTAGGAGAAGAAGAGATGAGGGAGAAAGTGATCAGTAGGGAGAAAGTAGTGGAAGCAATGAAGAAGATCAAGATGGGAAAGGCCCAGGAATTGATGGAGTGTGTCGTGAAATGCTGAAGTATGGGGGTGAGATTGTTGTGGAGTGGATATGAAGAGAAGTATGTGGTAACCATAGGGGTATTTGCCTTCTTAGTGTGACTGGAAAAAATATATGGTAGAATACTCATTGATAGGGTTTGGCATATAACAGAGGAGCTAGTTGAAGAAGAACAAGGGGGATTTAGGAAGGGAAAAGGGTGTGTAGATCAGATATTTGTTCTAAGATGTTTAGTGGAGAAGTATCTAGAGAAGGGAAAGAAAGTGTATGCTGCCTTCATGGACTTGGAGAAAGCTTATGACAGAATAAATAGGCAAGGTATGTGGAAGGTATTAAGAATATATGAAGTGGAGGGAAAAGTGCTGAATGCTGTGCATAGTAAGTACGAAGGAACTAGGGCTACGGTGCGTGTGGATGATGAGCTGAGTGAGTTCATTGATCTCAATGTGGGACTGAAACAGGGATGTGTGATGTCTCCATGGCTGTTTAATATAGACATGGATGGAGTTGTAAAGGAGGTGCAAAGTATGGCAGCGGATGTGGGGGTGGCTCTAATGAATGAGGATGAGATGTGGAAGACTCCGGTGTTGCTGTTTGCTGATGATACAGTATTGTTGAATGGGAGTTGCAAGGTTTGGTGAATGAATTTGGGACAGTGTGTAGGAAGAGAAATCTGAAAGTTAATATAAACAAGAGTAAAGTTATGGTGTATAAACTAGGTAATGAGTGGGGCACTGGAGTAAACAGTAATGTTGTAGTGGTGTGTTGGCAGTGGATGTTGGTGGTGGTGGTAGTAGATGTTGATACTGGGGGTGGTTGTGTGTGCTGGTGTTATGATGAGTTGTTACTGATAGATTTGGCATATGTTGTTATTAGAGAGAGAGAGAGAGAGAGAGAGAGAGAGAGAGAGAGTATAGTAAAAACCCCACGGTGAACATGCCGTGTATTGTAAGTTTAATCATTAGCGCTATAACAACGCCAGACTCGACCCCTGGTACACCGAACTTTATTAACAGTTTTATTGAACTGATTAATGAATTTACTACCATAAAAGTGGTAGGTGGTGGCGACCATCATCCACTCATTTGATGCAGTACTGCCTACTACTTCTTTAGGTAATTCTACTGTGAATGGCAGGCCTTATGGTTTTTTGTAACCCAGAAAACCGTTTACAACGCTGGGTGGCAGCCATATATCCAAATAACTGGATGATATGAACCCTACTATGGTGTCCATGTTAAGTGGATGAGAGACGAAAGTATGGGGTCCATCCAACAACCAAATATCCTAATTCTTCCCTGCGCCTCGTCACACCGCAAGGGAACATCGGTTCACTGCATGAACCAGCACTGCTTGGTTGATTATTTGCCTGCGGTTGGTGGGTCTGCTCAACCAGACATCCGGGATTGCAGTACTACTGCTACTATTACTACTACTACTACTACTACTACTACTACTACTACTATTATGGAAAACATCCTGTGGTGAAGGAATTGTTTAAGGGCTTATAGCTACCCTCTCCAGTTGCAAAAGCCTCTTATGTTCAGTAACATGGCTTGATGGCAGCACGAATGAAATTAATAATATCATATGCTATCCAGCTGAAGGGGTTAGTCCATTCAACTTGAGGTCGTATTTTCTTCCTACCACCAGACGGTTTTATTTATTTGGGAGAGATTTCCTTTTTATTCATGTTTAAGTCTCTCATGATTGGGACAACTCTCTTATCCTTTCCGATAAGGAGAATATGCATTCACCCCTGTTTGTTTGTTTGTTAGTTTGTTTGCCCATTAGCATGATTACTCAATAAAAGAGAGATTTGGACAAAATTTAGTGGGTAAGTAGCCCATGTTTCAAGGAACAGTTCATTAATTTTTGGAACTGATTCGGACTGTAATACAGATTCTGGATCCGGAAAATCTTTTTTTTTGTGAAACCCTTATCAATGATGAGAAAACCTAACCCATTATGAAGTGGTTGGGAAATTGCGTTGCCCTTGTCGGAGATATGCGCTCCATTGAGTACCCTTTTAGTTCTGTTTTAAATAATGCTAGACGATTTAATCACCTTAGAGCAAGTCACAGAGGCCTCTGAGAATAAATTCTGTTACCATTAACCCTCTTATGATTAATGCTTCTCTTTTATGCCAGTTCAGTCAACGCCAGACGACTTTATTTAGTAAAAAGTTTGGAACAGGAGCGTGAGAGTGGTAATTCCTTTACTACGATGACTTATTTTTCACTGTATTCTAGATACACCCATCGATTTATATATAGCTTTGGGGATATCTAACGCTGTAAGAGTTTTATGGAGTTTTTTTTACGACTTCTTTGCAAAAGATTTATCCAAGTTTAATGAACTCGCCTGGAAATAGCAATTACAGAGGTCAACGTAGTGAAGAGGTTAATTACTTCACAGCGATTACGTGTTTTATATTAATTCGCCTTACCACTGGAAGAGTTTGTTTATCTTGGGCGAGGCTTTTCCAGCACGAGGCACTGTATTATTAGATGTATTGCATAAGCCCATCACTAGAGGTGGGTATCCAGAGTTGAGTGAATAGACTGACATCTGCCATAACATCATCAAAAAGACGTCCTTGACCTGAAGGGGATAATACATCTCCTCATATCTCCTTACCACCGCACTTGACTTTATCTTCTCTGATTCTCTTTCTCCTTCATTTTTCTCTTCTCTTACATACTCTCTTCATTTCTTCTTTTCTAACTCCTTCCTCTCCCATTTTTCTCTTTTCTGTCACTCACCTTCATGTATGCAGGGTAAGAGACAGGGTATGACAGTGTATGCAAGGCCGGGCCATTAGCATTCACGAGGAGATGAACACTGGGGGCAATATCGGTGAGGCAGGGTTACCACCTCCCTCCCCTGCCCCCTGACCCCTCACCCTCATCTGCTGTTCCCTCATGCCTCTTGCTTAGATGGGCGAGGGTTTGATCAGTTTTAAAGTGTCATGTTCGTCAGTTTGTAGACACTGGCGGGACACTTTCTTGGATTTGGGCTGTGACATACTGATTCAAAGCAGTGGCATTATGAACTTCTACATGCTCTGCCTCTCATAATCTTAATCCTCTGATGGGCAGGGCTTTCCCTCAGCTGAGCCAGATTGTCTGGCGGCAGAATGAAGTAGGTGTCTGTGGACGGGAGGGGTTAGAGGAGAAGGGGTTATAGGAACTTCAGTTTGTACATAGAGCTAATAAACCGTGTGTGTACTGGACGGGGAGGAGGTTGACACCAGGATTAAGTACAAGGGGGTCGGGGAGGGATGAAGTGTGATGTCCTGGATGTGTAAGTGTTTTATGTCCAGAGTATTTTGTGACCAGTTTGTGTTATTGTGTTCATAGTGTTTTGCGTTTTGTCACAACACGCCCGTAGCCAACGCAGCCAGTGCAGAAATAGGAGGCCATTCGTTGTCTAAAGGTTGTGAAATTTTTGCGTGCCTGGGTGAAAGCTTTTAATAAACTGGACACGCCAGAGCTTTAACCCGTCGCTGTGTGTGTTAGGGAACGACACTGTACATCGCTGTGTGGTCGCTCCCAGGTCATGTCACTTTCATTTTGGATTTTCCTTACACCGTGCCACCCTTGTGTCTTCGTCTAGTATTCGCGGGGGTTCAGATGTTCTTTTTCAACTCTCTGTATTAATAAAGTTTTACACTTTATACATTAACTCCCAGCCATGTTATATTTTTCATTTTGTTCCTGCTGCCTGGAGATATATATATATATATATATATATATATATATATATATATATATATATATATATATATATATATATATATATATATATATATATATAAATATATATATATATATATATATATATATATATATATATATATATATATATATATATATATATATATATTGCCAGACGCCTCAATCCCGTTTGGGGTGGCCACAAACAAATCGCCTCCAAGTCGCCCTGTCCCCAGCCATTTCACTGCCCTGCTCCCAACTCACACACCCCTCTCTCATATACCTCTCCACCCCCACCCTCCATCTCATCCTCGGCCTCCCCTCCCTCTCTCCCCCCTCCACCTCACTCAAATACACTCTCTTTCGTCAGTCTTTCACCCTCCATCCTCTCCACATGGCCAAACCACCTCAGTGTGTTCCTCATAACGCTTCCTATCACATCCACATCCACACCACAACGCTCCTTTATATCCTCATTCGTCAGCCTGTCTCTCCACGTGACTCCACAGGCTCCTCTTAAATAACTCATTTCCACTGCTCTTACTCTTGACTTGTGTCCTTCCAACAATGTCCAAGCTTCACTTCCGTACGTTAGAGGTGGTATCACAATACTGTCATGTAGTAACTTTTTCACTTCCATGCTCACTTCCCTACTTCCTATCACTGCTTTCAAGGAACCAGCAACCTTTCTTCCCTGCTGTACCCTTTCAAGCACTTCACCCTCCAAACCTCCATCCTTACTCATCACACTACCCAAATACTTAGACGTTCTCACATTTTCCAATTCCTCACCATCTAACCTCTCTGTACATTCACTAACTTCACCTCTCTCAAAGACCATCACTTTACTCTTCCCTACATTCACCTTTAGATTCCGTTTCTTACACACTCTCTCAAACTCATCCACCAAGCCTTGCAGCTCCCCTTCGTCTTCACTCAACAACACAGTATCATCTGCAAACAACAGTACAGGGAGTTTCCAAACACTATCTTCTCTCACCAGGGCCACTCCAACATCCACTACCCTACCTTGTACCTCTTTTATTACCCCATCCATGTACAGATTGAACAACCATGGAGACATGACACATCCCTGTTTCAAACCAGCTTTCAAAGAGAAAAATTCACTTAGTTCACCATCCACACGCACTGCAGCCTTCGCACCATCGTACACATATATATATATATATATATATATATATATATATATATATATATATATATATATATATATATATATATATATATATATATATATATATATTTTTTTTTTTTCATCACATTGGTGACTTTCTGCTGTAGGATGGGGTCAGTGAAACTATCCAGCCCACGTGCTTTGAAAATTTATCATCAGTTGAATGAAAATGATTTCAGGTAGGCGGATAACATATTTTCGGTTTTATTCATGTCATGACCCTACACAGGATGAACCTTAAATACTAAAGAGGTCTGTGCAAGCAACCGCTAACCTTCGAGTTCGAAATGTCTCTTAAGGAAAAGAAAAATTTTCTCGTGGAAAAAAGACAATATTGTATAAATGAAAGAAAAGCATTCGGCAGCCCAATGCTAATCGCCCGCCAGAATATGCTGTTGGCCAAGTCAAAGATTTTGGCCATATCTTTATACCCTGAAGGTTTCATGTTGGATAGCTCAAGCCGTTCATGCGATATAATGGTGTTAAATGCGGGCTATAAAAGCTAGTTATCCTTTGGCAGCCATTTTGGTGACCTTGACCTTGACCCCAAGTGCCCATTTTCGAATTCGGCCAAGATTTTGGCGATATCCTGATACCCTGAAGTTTTCATGTTGATAACTCAAGCCGTTCATGAGATACAAAGGCGCTAAAGGCGAGCGATAAAAGCTAGTTGACCTTTGGCAGCCATTTTGGTGGCCTTGACCCCAAGTGCCCATTTTCGAACTCGATCAAGATTTTGGCCATATCTTGTTACCCTATAGGTTTCATGATGATAGCTCAAGCCGTTCATGAGATATAATCGGAGCACACACACACACACACACACACACACACACACACACACACACACACACACAGGGGGAGGAAGGGGAGAGAATTCAGGCCAACAAGAGATAAGAGAAGGGGTCATAATAATGAAAGGGAAGGAAAAGATGAGTGGGAATCAGAGGAAATGACTAGAGAAATATAATGTTGGTGAAGGTGTTGGTAGTGAGCAGGATTAAGAGCAGGATAATGGAAAGGTTGTTTGTAATTTAGGCAAAGCTTCTCGAAATGATAAATGAAAATGTTTGAAACAATAATAGAGAAAGCAAGAGTAAGTGCAAAGCATATGTAATATTTAATAATTTAGCCGTTAAGAGTCTTCTCAGTGAGTAAGAGGAGGAAGGGGATGGACTAAAGGTAGGCTATACCCTCTCCTTGTCGGAAAAAGTGAAAACTCCAGTATTTATTCATCAGATGCCAGATTATCTTATTTAGGCAGCAGCGCTTCACAAAACCCTGAGTGTTAATACTGCCACCAATAACCTTTCCATGGTGGAGGTGGTTCTGGCACCATATTTGTGCCATGTCCAGGCGATTTTAATTAGGTTATTTAGACTTTTATACCTGAGGGTTAGCTGTATCTAAATGTCTAGCTTGAACCGTGTCTTATTTCCTCAGTAAAATGGGCGAGAGATGGCAAGAATTAAGGTACATGGCAGCTCATGAGAGTGAATTGCCTAATGCTGATAATTTAGGGAAAACTCTTGAGGGCAATGAATGAAAATGGGAAGAAAGAAGCCATCCGAGTTGGAATTAACTATCTCTATGGTGTGGACGACTCTAGTACTCTATTCCAGCCGAACACCAGACGATTTTATAGAGCTGAGAGTAAGTCATGGGAACCCAAGAGTGGTAAAGGAACCCTCTCACGGTTGACAAAACTCTATGTTCAGCTGACCTTAGACGATATTATACAGGTGAGAGTAAGTATTGGACCCTGGGAGTGTTAATACCATCATTACCAGTACTGATACCATTAACTCTTTCATGGTCGGGATAACTAGTATATTATTACAACTAATTACATATATTACTATTCAGATATGAGTGAGGTACAGGAGGCTGGAATGTTAATAATGATAATATAAAGGAATGTCTTAGGGATAATGAATGGAAGGGGATGGGAAAAACACAAGCTAATTCACACTAAGTTGTAAATGTTTCATCAATCATAACTCCATATTGAAGCTTTACATGTATTTAATCACTTGTGGCAGAAGCTGTAGTGGAAAAAGGAAGAACAATAACTATAACCACGGCATTTGCTAGGATTCAGGTATTAAAAAACTAATTTATATTAAAAGAGCATTTTTTGAAAACAATATTTGGCCGTGGACATGAATTTCTCTTGATAGCTTTTAAAAATGCCGGCTACTTTTTAAAACGAGCGTCGGATAAAATCTGTTGTATTTTTTCAGAAGCTCTCTTTAAACTATTAATTCATGAACCCGGTTGTGTATGTGTGTGTTTTTTTTTTCCCCCGCAGAAGAAATATTTAGCCAAGTATTTCATGAAATTTAGTGGCTCTCGATTATTTTTAATAATAATTCTTTGGTGGTATTATAAATAAAGACTGATGATTGGTTAACAAGGAGGATTTTGACAGTTTCAAGAGCTGGCGGGGATGGAGGATTGATGGGTAGGTATAGGATGGATGGTTTATAACAAAAGGTGGATGATTGCCTCCTTTAATCCCTTCAGCACGAGCCGACTTTCCCATTTTATTCTTGCAAACGGTTTTATGCAGTTAAGGCGAGTTTTTCAACTGAAGGATTGAACACAGCGTCACTAACTCCACTACTGGGGTTCCTCGGTTGATTTCATGGTATTTCCACCATATTCTCTTTTTCTCACCTCAGCCTCTTCAATTTAACCACTTCATAATGGTGGTGACTTCTTTTAATCTCTTCTGTTACCTGGGGGTGTGTTTTTTTAATGTTAAGAAGGACGACTCTCAGTGAAGGTATTTCAAGTATCTTTCCTTAACCTTTGCACTGACATGACGATTTTTTTGCTTTGATCCTGGTACGCCAAACGAGTATATTCAGCTCAGGTCGATCTGTCGCGATGAAGGGGCAAACCATCACTGGCTTAGTGAAGAGGTTAAACATTTCTTTATGATCATATTAGGTTTTTCTTGTATACTTCTCATCCACAATCGTACCTCATCTGTCTCTCTCTCTCTCTTTCTCTGGGGGGCGCGGTAGCACAGTGGTAGCGCGCTGAGCTTGTGATCGGGAGGTCGCAAGTTCGAGCCTCGCCCGCTACCGTTGCCGGGAGGGGTAGCACCCTCCTGTAACCCCAGCGGGGCTATATGGCCTTAGTTGCCTAGCTCGGGGAATCCATTTCTCTCTCTCTCTCTCTTATCAGTCCCGTGGGTCAGGACCATATGATATACAAGGGAGGGGGGAATAAGTATGTGGGTGGGGAGGTTAGCGGTGATGAACCCTGGAATGCCTTTGGTGCACAGGGCCGGATCCAGAACTTTATAAAAAGAGTGATTCCTAGCTGAATATTACGTAATGAATTTAAGCAATTGAATCATATTTTATTATTAAAAATACTTTTTTTTGCTTATATTTTATTATTAAAATCACTCTCTCCAGTAAAGTCATTCCGTGATAACATTTATGTAAGATATTCACTGCATATATTTTGGTAAATAGCATTGTTCATTTATTAACAGTAATCATTGCTCTACCTAAACTTGGGGAGGCACCTCCCCCACGCTCCTTACCCCCTATTCCATGTCTGCTGGCGTTCCTGGACTGGACGGATCTAAACTTACGAGACACGCAGTTCTAAATGAGTCAGTCAGTGCTACTTGGGATCAGCACAAGAAAAAAAGAAGTATAAAAAGCGCTGTCAAATGAGAAGTTCGCCACGTCACCAAATATTTCAGTACTCATTAGTGAAAAGAACCAGTATTACATGCGAGTATCTGATGGAGAGTACGCTTATTGTCTCATCCCCATTGTAATAAGGTTTCTCTTGCTCTCACAATTAAGCATTCCTCCTTCATATCTCTGGCCCTCACTTTCACAACCAGGCACGTTTCCTGTATCATCACAACTGCAGAAAGGTCTTATTCATTCTCACAACCAGGTGCTCCTTTTCTCATGGGCTGTCGTCCCCACTCTATCAGTCACGTAATCCTACATTAAAGTCTTTCCATCCTGTATGAGGAATTCAGTTAGGATGATTGTAATACTTAAAATTATTATTAATTTTTAGGATGATGTTGTAATGATTTATTTCATATATGGTCAACTCTGGGGATCCACTAGGAGGTTAACTGAGGCGTAATGGTCCACCAACGCACAAAAGATGGTACACACGTCCTTGATACTTTTGGAGTTCGGGACTGATGGAGTGAGATAACTGTAGTAGTGTGACAAGACCTCATTAAATTTGAGCCTGTTTATGCCTCTGGGGTTACAAACTAATGGAACGATATTCAAACCAGGTGGATCATTATAGATTTGTTCAGCGATATCTCATTATGTTCAGGCCTTATAGGTGGATGTTACAACCCAATGCTTTGCTTAGTAAGACCTCTTTGGGACCATACATGACTTAAGTTTTCTGACGAAAGTTGTAAACTGTGCAAGTTGGGATAAAAATGGAAACGAGAAAACCCCATTTCATTAGGGATGTTCTGGGCATTCCGTTCCTCAGTACCACGCACGATGCAGGTGGCAGCGAAAAAATGTTTGCCAAGAATGAGGCCCAGTGAAACGGTATGTTCTTTCTCCACATTTTACCCCGGTCTACACATCAGACAGATAGTGTCAGAATATGTCGATTCTGACCTAAAGGAGCTGTTGGCTATAGCCTGTAGTTTATTAAACAACGAAAGTGGTTGTTCTCGGACAGGGGGTTGTATTCTCGTCAGCTTGGATTGAATTTTATCACCTTTCTAGTCAATTTTTTTTATTTTTTTTTTTTTTTTTTCCCCTACTAGTAATTAATTTTAATTATTGTCTGTATGAATACGCTTTATATAAATTTTTACTACTGCGGCGTGCCTTTGTCACCATAAGGGGGGGAATGATTGAAGTAAAAGTAATCTTGTTTTTAATGTATCTAAAACTTATTGGTTACACCATTTAACCCTCCAAAATCTAACGCAGGAGTAGCCTTTAATTTTTAACAATATCATCTTAATCTTGCATCATCTTTGAACACACTGGGGGTTTCATTCTGTCTTTTATTTGGGAAAGATCATATTACCTGTCTTGTAAAATTTGCTTCGAAGAGATTAAGTGTGCTAAGCTGACTTTGTGTCATCTATACCGCTGCACAGTTGTTGACTTAACAAAGGGATTTATTCGCCCCTGTGTAGAGTGCATCTCTTACGTGTGGGGTGGCTCCCCACATACAGCCTTTATCACCAACATGGAATCAAAGGCTTTTCGTCTCATTAACCCGCCTCCAATTACTGGCTCCCTTCAATCTTTGTCTCTTTGCCGCGCCGTTGCATCATTATCTCGTGCTGCTTGCATTCCTCCAGCACTACGGCAGGAGTGTAGCACTCGTCATGCAGCAAGCTCTCATCCCTTCTCTGTCCAGCTCTCTACTGCAAGAGTTTACCGTTGCTCCAAGTCCTTCGTGTATTCACAGGTCACCTCTGGAACTGTCTTCCACTGTCTGTATTTCCTATTGTCCATGACCTCCAGTCTTTTAAACACAAAATGTTTAGGCATCTCAAAAGGAATGAATTTTGAATTTGGCTTTTTTTTTTTTCTTGGAGGGAACAGTTGCTGGCTTCTGGCCTTTGGTTCCTTCTTCCTTGCATAAAAAGATAAAATAAAATAAGCATGACAACAATAGACTGACCACCTTAACGACCCATATGCTGTCGATAGTCATTTAACTTAGCCTAAGCCTAAGTCCTTGTCTTACTGATGACCATAAACAACTTCGTGAACAGAGGCTCAGTAGGAATGGAGTAACGTTACGATCGGTGAAAGGAAATAATATAACCTTTATTTAGATATGTGATACAATTGACTTTCACTTATTTAGACTGCCATTATTATTGCTTGCATGAATGTTACATATTTAGAATTATTGTGAATGCTTGTTGTACTCAGTTTACGTTTTTTTTTTTTTTTTCGGTAACTCCTGTCTGTTGGAATCAGGACT
Organism: Coenobita brevimanus; assembly: GCF_032717465.1. Classification (NCBI taxonomy): domain Eukaryota; kingdom Metazoa; phylum Arthropoda; class Malacostraca; order Decapoda; family Coenobitidae; genus Coenobita; species Coenobita brevimanus. The sequence goes on along the minus strand of NC_137024.1, from coordinate 9,593,484 downwards.
TGCATATGTAAGTACGAAATTTGCCCTGTCTGTTGCTGCATTAAGAAATTTACCGTTTACCACAGTTCTTAGTAGCCACATCCATGCTAGAACAGAATTTTGGGGGTAAATTTAGCCTTCCTCTTCACTTTGCTTCTTTCATTATTTCTGCGTGGGCAGTTCTTCGAAACTTAACGTTAACATCAGATGTGTGTTCGGCTAATCGTAGCTTAACATAAAGAAATATGAACATGACTTCCCACATAAAAGAAATTTTCTACAGTGCCCCAGCCCATACTGGGGAAAGGAAGAATCAGTGACCCACCCAAGCAGACAAAACCATGGCCATATGCTTTCATGTCACCTTCCACCGTCTTCCCCATCATTTCACTTCACCCTCATCCTCTTCCAGCGTTTGTCCCTTCTAGATGAATGAGCCTTTCACTGACCCTGACAATGTCTGGTGGGGGAGGTGGTCGATTATTGCTTTCCGAGTGTACAGTCCGTCAAAAGTATCGCGCACGAGGAGTTCGATGGTATCCGAAATAACCACGTAGCTGGTGGTGTTCCCAGGTGATTAGTCCGCTATCACCTGAATGTGCATATGTTAACAGCACGGAAGACTGGGATTGTTTGGAAAGGTATAATGATAAATGGTTGGTTGATTGGAAGGACTGCTTTTGATGACCAACAAAATAAGTGTATAGTAATGGAATGGAGACTGAAAAAAGTATGATGGTATACAGATGAGTGAAAGATTGGCAGGAAAGATGAACCGAGATGGTGATCAGGTCAGTACGAGTACATTTCGTCTCAGGTGATGCCTGTGAAGATGTGTGTCACAAACAAGTTCTTTCACAGCAGTGTTTGAGATGATTTAATATATTTTTAAGGACAGGATGAAAAGGGTTGGATGGAATGATATTGTGATGGGTGGTGAGGAAAGTTTATCTTGTGAACATAGGCGGTGTACGAGTATGTCTGCTTGTAGCATGTATGCACCACATCAGAGCAGAAATGGATGTGATGTACGGAGGGGAGTGGGCGGGATAGGCTTGGATAATGGTAGATTGTGGATAGGAGTGGGCAGGATAGGCATTGATTAATGGTAGATTGGGGATAGGAGTGGGCAGGATAGGCTTGGATAATGGTAGATTGTGGATAGGAGTGGGCAGGATAGACTTGGATAATGTGGTAGATTGTTGATAGGAGAGGGCAGGATAGAGCTTGGACAATGGTAGAGTGTGGATAGGAGTAGACAGGGTGGAGAGCTTTCTGATAATGGCAGGTTGTGGATAGGATTGGGCAGGATAGGCTTGACTAATGACAGATTATAAGTCAGGCCAGGGAAAATACACCTTGTGAAGATTGGGGTTGCAAGTTGCAATCTAAGTATGGATGTGGTGATGGTATAATTTCAGAGTTTTCACCTAGCAAAACAAGAAGGAAATAATAAAGCACGCGCCACAAGTATACTCCAGACTCTCACGACACAGGTAAAGAGACGTCATCGTGAGTGAAGGGATAGGGTTTTCTTGCAATGAAGGATATTTATTAAGTTTTCAGAATGTCCATCAGTCATTAATGTCAGGTAAAAATACATACCGTAGGAATCCACTCAAAGCCGTTCATTTTATTTAGTTTTTTATTTGCAGATGAGCAGTGTTTTATAAACCCATACCTAAGTTTTTTTCTAGTGGTATTCGTTATATGTAAATGGGTAGTCGTGATTTGTGGCTGGGTTGGTTTCGGGTGGTGGGGCAGTGTTTTATACCTGTAGCTGCGTAGGGTAAATATAGGCTGTGTTGTGTTTTAATGAGAGGACGAGGCCAGAGTAGCTCAGCACGGTGTTGTGTTGTGTTGCTTATTGTGTTACTTTCTGGTTGTGTTGTGCACAAGTGTTGTGTTGTGTTGCGTTGCGTTGCGCTGTGCTTCGCATCGTTCCCGCTGCATTACACTACGTTGCACTTAAGTTGCAAGTTGCGTTGCATTGCGTTTGTGTTGTATTGGCTTTTCATATTCACCCAACCGTAACTCACTTTTTTCACTATCATTAGTTTTCTCCCACTCATTGCAGGATGATACCCATATCTGGGAAGTTATTATACTGAGGAGATGCAACAGTTTTGGACCAACATGGAACCTTGGTCAGATATAGACAGGGAGGAAATATATGAGATTATATATTGTGGGACAAATGGAAAAGGAATGGGGGAGTGGTAGGGAGTGAGACGGAGAGGAGGAAAAGACGAAAGTGAAGTGGCAGGATTAGAAAGAGAGAGAGAGAATAGAAGCCATTTGGTGAGAAGTAAGAAGGTGACTGGTGAATGTGTCTGTATGTAATTAAATCTATATGTTATTTCACCTTAGATTTTCAGTACCCACTTCTTCCATCATCCATTTCTCTCTCTCTCTCTCTCTCTCTCTCTCTCTCTCTCTCTCTCTCTCTCTCTCTCCACTTAACCTAGCAAACCATCTAACCCAAGTTATCTTAACGCAACGCTGTCAATATGTCTCAGTCCAATCTAATCTAACCAAACCTGACTTAACCTTTTATATCGTCCCATTCCATTAACTGCATCCCGTCCTCCTTCCTGCTGCCAGCCCAATCCAGCCCCCTTAAAAGCCTTACTTAACTTAACCTTATCAGTTGGTCAGAGTTTTAGTTATGAGACACAATGCATAAAAAAATAAATAATCCCTGTTGAAACCAAATTACCTTAGCCAAACCCAGTTTAACCCAGCCAATATCCCATAACATCTCCCAAATCCAGTCTAACTCAGTTGAAACAGATTTAGATTATCGATCCTTCTTTTCTTCGTTCCACTCCAGTCGCCACATCTGAACCTAACCCACCCCATGCCAGCACCAGACCACGCCTGAGTGTGGGAGTTCTGGATTCAGTGTAAAGCTGAGGGCTCCTTTGGGTGCCTCTGGCGTGCAGGAAGTGAGGGATTACCGCAGCTAAATTTGCCATTGTTGTTGTAGTAGCGCACGGCTAAATAGCCGAAACCTTGTTGGCGAGGAGTGAAGTGTTTTACATAATTTAGGCGGGAGCTGTGGAGTTCTGTTGTATAATGGAAAGAACTAAAGTCATTAGCATTCTTATGCTGCTTTGATGTTTGGAGTGAAAGGAGACCATTACCTGCTCAGCAAGGAGACTTTTAGTCCTGTGGGAAAAGAATAACCCTGTTGAAATTCTGGCATTAGTTACTGACAACAGGCTAATGCAGGTGTAGAAGTATTTTAATATACAGCAAAATATTGGCCAATTATAAAGAGCGTGTCGGGGGTTAAATATGATTAAAGGGAAAGTCAGAGTTACTAATTATAAGGATGCTCAAATCCCTTCAAGTAGCCAAAAACAAGAAAATTTATGCAGGAACAGTTGAGATAAATATTAGGACTGAAAATTCAGGGAGCGGGTAACAGCAGCATGTGGCATGCAAGGCTTATCATCAGCTCTCGCCTTTAGCAAGGCGGAGCAATAAATGTTTTTGCCCGCACATCTGTGTGTGTGTGTGTGTGTGCATTGTGTGTGTGTGTGTGTGTGTGTGTGTGTGTGTATTTACCTATTTGTAGTATACAGGGAAATTGAGCAATGCTCGTGTTGTCCTGTCTCCATATCCACATTTATCAAGTCTACCTTTACCACATATGAATGTTTTTCTCATGCACCACCTCCTCTTTGTCTAAGTCGTTCCAAATATTTAAGAATATACCTAATTGTGATATACACGGAATGTACTATGCTCGTCTGGGTTTCCGTCGCTGTTTCTCAATAAGTCGAATTTAACTTTAAACTCGTTTTAAAGTTTTTTTTTTGACTGGACGATCTCTTTGTCCAGGCTATTCACATAAGTCTATACTTCTGTAAGGAAAGCCATATTTCTTGATATCCTTCAAACAGCTTGACTTTTTCAATTTCATTCCATGTCCTCTTGTTGCTCTCTTATCCCATACAAACAGATCTTCTTTGTCAATTTTATCTACTCCCACCATGGTCCTGAACTACCGCAATCATGTCTCCCTCTTTCTCCTTTTCCTCCTAACGGAAGGGCCAAATCCAGTTTTTCCAGCCTCTCTCTGTATGACAGGTCTGTCAGACTGGGGACTATCTCTGGTTGCACTGTTCTTTTGTATTCTCTCAATCTTGTTTATATATTTCTTTTTGTGTGGGACACCACACTACCGCTGCATATTCTAACCTGGGGCGGATCATGGCCACTATCATCAATTTTTTCATCATTTCCCCTCATCCATATAATGAAATGCTACTCTTATGTTAGTCAAGAGCTTATAAGTCTCTCCAACTATCCTTGTTAATGTGCTTTTCTGGTGACAAACTATCTTGGACCAGCACTCCCAAATCTTTCTCTTCTCTCTCCTTTTTGTGATTAATTCATTACCCAAAAAATAATTCAGTGATGGTCTCCCTGTACTCTTTGCCCATTTCCAATATTTTACATTTCTTTACATTAAATTTCATTTCCCACGTCCGGCTCCAATTGTGTATCCTATCCAAATCCTCCTGCAGAATTTTACAATCCTCCTCAACCTCTATCTTCCTCAAGATCTTTACATCATCAGCAAACAGACTCGCATAACTGTTCACTCCATCTACCATATCATTTACGTAACCAGGAACATTACTGGCGCCAACACTGAGCCTTGAGGGATTTCCACTTTGTTACTTCCCTCCATCCAGACATCTTTTCCTTTATTACTGTCCTCATTTGTCTGTCTCTCAAAAAGTCTCTCATCCATTCCAGAAGTTTCCCCTTTAGTCCTCCCATATATTCTAGTTTCCACATTAGTCTCTTATGAGGTAATTCTGTCAAAGGCCTTCTCTAAGTCTAAGTACACACAATCCACCCAACCATCTCTCTCCTGTACCTGACATCAATCGCTCTTGAGTAAAAGCTCAACAAGTTTGAAACACATGACCTTTCACTTCTGAATCCAAACTGACATTCAGCCAAAATATTCATCTCTTCCAGATATTTTATCCATCTGTCTTCTTAGGATTCTCTCACACAATTTTGCGACCATGCTGGTTAGAGACACTGGTCTATAATTCAGGGGTTCTTCCCTGCTTCCTCCCTTGTAAATTGGTGTCACATTTGCCCTCTTCCATTCTTTTGGCACTTTCCCCTCTTCCAGTGAGCATACAATTAAGCTGTGAATTTTATCCGCCAGTTGTTCTCTGCATTCCTTCAGCACCCAATTAGAAATTCCATCAGGTCCTGGGGCTTTCCTTACATCTTGAGTTTCCAGTAATTTATACACTTCCTGCACTCTCCATTTTTATATCTTTCATCACCGGAACATTTCTAATCACTCCCTCCCCTTCCATAAGCTCCTTTTTCTTTAGTGAAAACTGACTGGAAACGTTTGTTCATTATTTCTCTGCTTGCATTGCCGCATCCTTAAAGACCTCTCCATCTACTTTCAGCTTGGTGATTCCTTCCTTTTGTTTCAGTTTGCCATTAACAAATTCATGAAATAGTTTGGGTTCATCCTTGCATTTGTCAATTATACCTTTTTCAAAATTCCTTTCTTCTTCCCTACGTATTCTTGTGTATTCGTTTCTTGTTCTTTTATATTCTTCCTTTGTTCTGTCGTTACCTCTCTTTCTCCAATTGTTCCAAGCCTTATCTCTCTCTTTTTGGCTCATCATACACCTTCTATTAAACCAATTCCTTTTTCCTGTTTTCTTTCCCTCTTACTCTTGGTACAAATTTTTCCAATTTAAATTATAGAGGTCTAGAAAGATATCCCACTTCCCTCTGTATCTCTTTTGTTTCTCTGAATTTTCTCTAATCCTGTAAAATTTGCTTTGCCAAAGTTGTATCTTCCCACCCTATGAAGCTCGTCTCTTTGGCTCGACGTTTCCCATTAACATCTGGAACTCAATGACCACGTGATCACTTTTTCCCAAAGGACAGAGATATTCCAATGATTCTATTACATCGGGTTCTTCGGTGAACAGTAAATCTAACCATGTTGGTGTGTCCTCACCTCGAAACCGTGTCTCTTCTTTGACCCACTGGCAGTATTGCATCACATTATTCATTATTATATTTAATACCATAGTGCCCCACGAATCCTCACCGCCTCCCCGAGTACCATTCCTCCGGCTCACCTCTTCACAATTAAAGTCACCCACCAAAATTATATTATTGCTTTTCTCAATTATTTTTTGCAAATAGCTAGCCATATCTGACAACATCTCATGGTATTCGTCATCCTTCCATGTTCTCGTCTTTGAGAGAATATACACTCATCGCCATATCTCTCTCTTAACATTCTCTCCAGTTTCTAATTTCATATATATATATCACTTCAGCCCTGCTCTCTCCCATTTCCACAGTATTCACATTTATGTTGTTCTTCACTGCTATCATCACTCCTCCTCCCTTTTTTTCTTTTCTGTCTTTTCTCCACAGTTTGTATTTACCATCTCTCAAAATGAACATCAATATCTTCTCTTAATTTGGTCTCTGCTAAAGCACATGACATCAGGTTCATGTTCTCTCAAGAAATCATTAATTTCGATCCTTAATGATATGAAACCATCAACATTAGTATATGTCACCTTCAAATTATTTTTGAGATTATTAATACCCTCTTCTCTCCTACTCTCTGTCCATACCTACTTCCTCAACTTCTGATCTTTCATAACAACCATCCCCCTAGTTTCCTTTTCACTTCTACTTCCTTAAATACCATTTCCTTACTTTCATATCCAGACACTCTCCAAAAAAAAGTATTACGTTCTCTCCTCTGTCCTTCTTATCGCCTTTTTTTTTTCCTTTACTTCTTCCTTTAATGATTTTTTAAAACTTCTCTTTCTTCTTCATTCAGATCTTTTCTCATTATAATATTTTCCATCCCCTCCTCTTTGCTTAATTTCCAGGTCACTTTAAGTATCTCTATTTATTACACTTTCTGATGTAAACTTGACTCTCATTGGTCTTGTTTCCCCTTTCTTATAAGGCCCCATCCTCCTTTACTTCCTCACACTCCTTTTACCCACTTGTCTCCTTCGGGGTCAATCTTGCCTAATATTCCTCTCACCATGTTCGTGTCTCTCTCGAGTCTTGCGAACCTAACCTTTTCTTCCTCTTCCCTGTTTCCAAATACTACCACACATCTGTTCCTTTCTACAGTTTCTCTCACTATTTTCTCTTTTTTCTTCAGTATTTTCACTACATTTTCTTCCATTTCTTTCTTGTTCATTTCCCTTTCTTCCTGGATGATCTCTCTTAAGCTGACCACTTCTTTCTGTTCTGCTTCTACGTGTGCCTCCACTTTGGGTTCTTATGTTCTTCTATTACATTACTCACCTTCTCCGTTTTATTAGTACTCTGTCTCAAGTTTCCTCCTCAGTTCAACATTTTCCCTCTTCAAATTCCTAATCTCTTCATTGGCTGTTTCGTTGGACTGGATTAGGACTCTGTATGGTGGTTTCCGTATTTCCTGACTCATCCTTTATCACTAGATTCTCAACTTTTTTTCTGAGTTCACTAATCCTCATAATTAATGTTTTCACCAGGTCCATGACATTAGTATTAGCATCAAATCCTTGAAATTCCATTCCCTCATTGTTTACATTTTCAGCCATGTTTAATGTAAAGCACCTAAACAGCTGTTACCGAATAAGCCACAAACATTCATGTATACTATTGCCAACAAATCTTTACATTTTTTGTAGTCTACTAACTTTCATTATTTTAAATTTAAAGAAAGACCCTAGGAGACAGGATAGACAAAACTTCTGAAACTACTCAAGGTTAGGAGCGATGCCTGGGACGTCCGCTCTCTCCGGCTGTTCGTGTGTGTGTGTGTGGGTGGGTGGGTGTGTGTGTGTGTGTGTGTGTGTGTGTCTGTCTGTCTGTCTGTGTGTCTGTGTATTAGCGAATGCAAGTTACTACTGTCAGTATATCTGTTACCATTATGTCTCATGAACAGCCTGAGCTATCGACATGAAACATTCAGGGTATCAAGATATGCCCAAAATCTTGGAACAAGGTAGAAAGTGGGCAATTTGGGTCAAGATCATGGTCACCAAACATGGCAAGCAAAGGTCCACTTATTTTTTTTGTGTGTGTGGATGGGGTTTTTGTTAACCGTCGTGAATTAATTCCGACTATTTTTGCGTTTTTTTTTTTTTTTTTTTTTTTTTCACATTTGGTTTGTTAGTAACTTGTAACTTGGCCAGCAGCATATTCTAGTTGCGGTTAGCATTCGACCCCAAAATGCTTTTTTTTTAATGTTAATACCAGTAGTGATGAGTAATTTGCCTGTCTTTAAAAAGAAAGGAATAAGTGTGTTCTTCCTGTCTGGTATTTCGATGACAACGAGTCGACGATACATTAAATCGTAAACTTAGTAGTCGTCAGTAAAAGGAGGAAAGGATCGAGCAGGTACTCACACCTGAAGGTAAATAAGAGGACCTTACCAGACAGAGAGGAAACGAGTGTAAAAGATATAATTATCTCAGTTATGAATTAGAAATGGACATAGGTTATATCATATGCAAAGTAAATACGTAGTGGGTGATGTAATTCTCAGAAACTATCCAGATATGGAGCAAGAAGAGGCAGTTAAAAACCAGACTTAGAGATGAGATTCGTAGATCTGCATGACTGGAATAGAACATGACAGCAGCAACTGAACTGGAGTGGAGAAGGTATGGAGAAATTTTTATTGACCATGGAAGACTGATGATACTCTATGAATTACATGTCAGACATCATGAACCTGAGGGGGTGAGTGCGTACAGCCATCAATAACCCTTTTACTGCAAGATGTTATGTTCCATATACTGGAAAAGTAAAATAATAACAGACGTCATTGTACTCAAGGAGTTAACCAAAAATTTCGTGACGACGTAGTATAAGGGTGCAGGTGCACTTTAGGGGAACCATTGTGTTCTTTTTATCTGTATGTTCATTTAGCGGCACTTGACGCTGCAGCCTGTGAGTGATCTTGATAAAAGATCCTGCAGGCACGTTACACTCCCGAGTCAGTAACAGTGTCCTTTTCCCTAACATATCTACCTGCCTTACATCCTGGTCACCCCAACTCTGCATCTGGTCTCTCCTTCCAGCCACTTCATTGTAACACTCTCCAGTTAGTGTCTTACTCTCCATTTGTTGCACATAGCCAAAGCACTTTTTTACCAGCCACGATAGTTGAAGCTGGTATTGTTTTCTTTTTCTCTCTCTCTCTCTCTCTCTCTCTCTCTCTCTCTCTCTCTCTCACTGTGTGTGTGTGTGTGTGTGTGTGTGTGTGTGTGTGTGTGTGTGTGTGTTAGTATCGATAACTTCGCAACCGATCAAGATATCATCATAAAATTTTACAGGTGTAGAAATGAAAATCTCCCATGAGTATTGTTTTCAGTTTGTCAGACTGTCGGTATCTGTTTGTCGGTTATGTCGATAAATTCGCAACCGCTCAAAATATCATCACAAAATTTTACAGATGTGTAGTAGGGATGAAAATCTCCAACGAGTTCGAAATTGGTGAATGTAGGTTATGGGATATGTGTCAGTTAGAACGTGGTAACTTCCGCAGCTGCTCAAGGTATCATCACAAAATTTTATAGGTGTGAAGTAGGGATGAAAATTTCTAATGAGTTTGAAATTGATGAAAGTTGGCCAAGGCCAAGGTCATATTCCGAACTGCACTAGATATGTATCGGCTTGCGGCTTGTGTGATTCTCCCCTGGAGGGGGCCTCTAGTTTTTTTTTTTCTTTAATCACCCTCTACAGAATCTTCACTCTCCTCTCCTCATGTCACTCGTCCAGACGGTATTAATATCCCTTCAACTCACCTTTTATTATTCACATTCATCCACTGTTACTCAGACATTTGAAGTTAAAGCACATGCAACTGAACGAA